>NC_143539.1:11614814-11712314 GCF_031878675.1 Megascapheus bottae
TATTTGTCTGAGGCTGTTACCATCCAGGATTGAGTTCTCTGTTTCTGCTGATTTTCAGGAATTAAAAGGCAAAAAAGAAAATGTGGCACCTATACACGGTGGAATTTTACACAACCATTAGAAGGAATAAGGAAATGGATGGACCTAGAACAAATCATGTTATATGAGGTAAGCCAAGCTCAGAAAGACAAATGGCACATGTTTTCCCATATGCGGAAGCTAGATCTACCCTACACTGGGACATGATAAATGATACAGGACTCTTTCACACACAGCGCGACCAAAGGAGGAGACTCTTAGGAGATGAACACAAAGACGCAATGCCTGTGTATATCTGAACATAGAAAGTAATATTTATGGAAATATACTCCAAGAAAGGGAAACAAGGATTTTCTGTTGCTGCTTGTTTTCTTTCCTTCATGTCTTTTATGTTTGTCTGTCTTAGGGAGGGCAAAGTAGGGACACAGAAATGGAGGGACAAAAGGTAAACAAATCCAGCAGTTGGACTCACTAGAGACTATGTGGAAAATGAACTATACAGCTTATGGGTGGGGACAGGAGGGAAAATCTGGGAGAGAGTGAGGGAAAGGGTGCCATTGTCCAGAAGGAAATATACTCAATATCCAACTGATGAAATGGTAAGCCTTCTGTACATCACCTTAATAAATAATGATAGTTGTTGCTTACTAATCCTGGGGCTTGAACTCAGTCCTTGGGCTTTCTCAAGGCTAGTACTCTACCACTTGAGCCACAATGCCACTTCTGGCTTTTTCTGTGTACGTGGTACTAAGGAATTGAACCCAGGGTTTTGTGTATATTAGGCAAGTACTCTACAATCAGGCCACACTCCTGGCCCAATAATAATTAAAAACAGCAACAACAAAGAAACAAACCCAAAAGATAGAGTAGAGGAGGGGCAGATTTCTTACAAGAGCTGAGCTAGCCAAAAGCAAAAAGTAACAGAATTCTCCAAAGAGAAGGCAGCTGGATCCGGAAGACTGGTGATGACTTCTGCTTCTCTCCCTCTCTCTCTGTCTCTCTCTTTCTCTGTCTCTCTCTGTCTCTCTGTCTCTCTCTCTCTCTCTCTCTCATCCTTTTACCTCTCCTCCCCTCTCCACTCCTATCTCAAGGTTAGACTTGTCTGTCCCTGATTGGTAAGTGCAATATCTATGTGTTTCTAGGTAACGTCATTGGATTTCCTACTTGAGAACGAGTGGCTGAGAGCATGGATGCAGAAGCCTCAACGCAAGGGATCAAGCTCGAGGGAACTGGTGAGCAGGCCTGCTGGCTCTGTCTTTCATGGCTTTTAGGCCCTTGCCCTATGTGTACTATCCCAGCCACTTTGGGGGGACTTGAACCACCCCCTTCCCCCTCCCTCCCCCGCCCAGCAACAGGGTCACCAGCCCTCAGTGAATTGATCAAGGAGTCATTTTACTAGCATCATTGTCACTGCTCCCTACCTTTGGGCCAGTAGACTGCAGCCCGGGGCCTCAGCGGGGCTGAGTTTTTAAAGTCCTCCCCACCCCCGAAGGTGATCAGAACTACACTCAGGTGGTCGTCACTGTATGACATCACCTTAACGATGCCCACAGTCAATAACCACAAGGATTAAACCATACGCAGGTGGTCGAGCAGTTAAGTATTTTTACAAAACCAAAACCAGAATTTGGTGGCTAAGATTGACAGGTTATTACAATCTATGGTATGCAGCCTATCGTATTCTCTCTGTCTTCTAAGACCATGGTTTTACTGCAAGACATGGACTTTGGCCCAGAGATAAATTAGGGGTGAGAGAGGGGCTTCACATAAGTACCCCAAAGGTCTGATGGTGGAGTGGGAATGGAGCCAGCTTAGTGCTTTGGTGTAATAACCTGGCAGGCTTAGCTGCCAAGTTTAAAACTCAGCCCTGCTGAAGGTCAGGGCCGTTCTCTAGCAGCCTGAAAGTAGAGAGTAGCCGCTGCACTGCTATTAAACTGACTCAGTTCCATTCACTAAGTGCTGATGACTCTATTGTTGGGGGGTTGGGACCCCCCCAAATAGCTGGGATATTATAGTGTACAGTCACTAGATCCTGGACTGTAGCCTCACATTTCCTCACACTTTTTTTTTCCCAATCCTGGGGCTTGAACTCAGGGCCTGCAGGCTGTCCTTGGGCTTTCTCAAGGCTAGAGCTTTACAACTTGAGTTAGCCTCACATTTTAAGACAAATTTTATCCCTTCAGCTCCTACCATGGATGGAGGCGATGCATCCATTATTTGCATTCAAAATTTGACACATTTAATTGCAGAGAATAAAATGAGTTGTAGATCGATACTCTTTGGAATGATCAATTCATCATTCTTTGCAATTAAAGATCACCAATGCTTAATACTTTTAGTTGTATTTTATTACACTATTTCTAATTCACAGCTTTTGGGTAATTTGTATGGATTCTAGGTATCTTATCTTGGAATCAAGACAGGTATGAATCAGAATATAGAGTCACAGAATTTCTGGTTTAATCACCATCAACTGGACTCAGGAGGTGGATCTAACTCAGCCTTGTTTGAAGGTGCTGAAAGAGACAGGTGCTGGCGGCTTATGCCTGTAATCCAGCTACTGAAGAGACAGAGATCTGAGGATGGTGGTTTGAAGCCCACCTGAGCAGTAAAAATCCATGGACCTCTTCTTTCCAGTGAACCAGGAAAAAGGTAGAAATGAGGTGTGGCTCTAGAGTGCCAGCCTTGAGTACAAAGCTAAGGGACAGTGCCCAGCCCCTAGTTTCAAGTCCCCAAATGAGTACACACAAGTACACACACATGCATGCACATGCATACACCCACATGCACATACATGCAATATACTCCCCAAACCAAAGAAACCACAACAATAAAGCCAGCTCCTCCCGACCCCCCGCCTCTCAGGGAATTCTCATTTTGCAGAAAGTGAGGAGGGCCAAGCAGGTGACATTCCTACAGCCTCACACAACACCAAGCTGGACGTGATGGGGAAAAAGTGAGTGAGGGCAGAGGGGCAATGTTGTGGACAAAGCTCTTCCTCATGGCCCCCATTCTCAGAGAAAGCAGCGGGTGAAGAAGGAAGTCCTTCCATTTGAGCCCCAACCCTTAACTTCTAGCCCTAGCACTATCAGGCCTATCACCACTATCAGCAGGAGGCACAAATTCTCTCCACTTGGTAAGTGGGAAGAGGGTAGGCTAAGAGGTCCTTTGCTAAGGAAAACCTGTCATGATCAGAGCTTGCTCAACCCGGGAAGGAAAAGCCTACAATTGCCCGAACTAGCATGAGTTCTTTCTTTTCTTTCTTTCTTTCTTTCTTTTCTTTCTTTCTTTCTTTCTTTCTTTCTTTCTTTCTTTCTTTCTTTCTCTTTCTCTCTTTCTCTCTTTCTCTCTTTCTCTCTTCCTTCCTTCCTTCCTTCCTTCCTTCCTTCCTTCCTTCCTTCCTTCCTTCCCTACTTTCTTTCTTTCTTTCCTGTACATTTCTTTAATAATTTTAATGAGTTCATCATTTTTTTTTGGTTGGTGGTAGCTAAGATTACAGGCATGAGCCATGGCATTGGACACGCATTCCTTTATTTTGCCATACCCCCTTTTACCTCTGTTCTTACAGACACCTTGTTTTTCAGACTTGGTGATTCAAGAAGTCACCTGGTATATGTGTTCTCAGGTCTGTGTCTATAGTTCCCTTTTACATTTATGCAAACAAGTTCTGGTGCAGCAAACGCTGTACTGGGCATTCTTCTGTTTTTAAATATTTGCTATTTTAAAGTAGTTTTACAAAGGAATTACTATTCAATAATCAATTTATATGTTTTAGTCTTGATTGGTATTGTTCCTGACATTCTTCTCCCCCATTGTAGTACATATGTTCCACATGTATTCTCTTAATTTGTAGCAATTTCACTTTGAATCCCTGTTTTACATACAGATGAGGAATCTGAAGTCCAGCCCTCCCTGGAGTCACAGGGTTACTGAAAGCCAAGTTGCTGGTATACAAACTGGGTTGGGTCAAGGGTGCATCCACAGCCTTCTTGTCCAGATGCAGTATTCACACAAAAAGTAAACTGAGGGGCATAAAGCCTATCACCCCTTCAGTCACAAAACAACTGCCAGGACTGCTGGCTCATGTCTGTCATCCCACCTATACAGGAGGCTGAGATCTGAGGATCATGGTTCGATGGTCAGGCAGGAAAATGGGTGAGACTCTTATCTCCAATTAACTAGCAAAAAGCTACAAATGGAGCTATGGCTCAAGTGGTATAGCATCAGCCTTGAGCAGAAAAGCTAAAGGACAATGCCAGGCCCTGAGTTCAGGTATCACTGTCAGCATAAACAAACCAAATCTCCCCCAAACCCCTAACAACTAACAAGTGGAAGTCAGGTCTTCCTTCCCAGTTCCAAGTTTAGTATGACTGTCACTTGTAGCTCTGAAGTTCAGAAGCTTAGGTGGCTCTTCACTGGGGAGGGTTGTGACCCTACACAGTTAAGCCTGGCCCAACGGACACTGGCTTAACTCTAAGAAATTAGATCAATAATATATTCTTGTTCTGTTTTGGGGTAGGGAGGAGTGTCTGAGAGCAGGACTTGAATTCAGTATCTGATACTTTCGCTTATTGCTCGTACTCTACCAACTGAGCCATATCTCCAACCTCCAGTATTTTTTTTTATTTGAAAGCTGATTAATTTTATTCCAATGTGATTAGCACTCTAACTCTAAGAATTATTTGAGATTCTTTCTCAGTGTGCATGCTGGTCCTTAGGCCTGAACTCAGTCAGTCCCTGAGCTTTTTTTTTTTTTTTCTCAAGACTTGCATTCTTTGAGTCACAGCTCTACTTCTGTTTCTCTTTTTCTTTTTGGTTTTTCCTTCTTTCCTTCCTTCCCTTTTAAAAAATTTTGAACTTTCTTTCCAGGCTGGATTTGAACCTTTATCCTTCGATCTCAGCTTCTTGAATAGATAGGATTACAGATGTGAGCCACCAGTGCATGGCTTTGGTGCTGTTTTTGAACTAAAGTTTTATTTTCCCATGTGGGGTATGGTGTGTGTGTGTGTGTGTGTGTGTGTGTGTGTGTGTGTGTGTGTGTGTGTGTGTGTGTTAGGCCTGCTTAGGGCTTCTTACTGGAGTTTTATCACTTGACTGGTACTTTACCACTTGAGCCATCCCTCCACATCTGACATTTTGCCTGTTAGAGATGTCTCCCGTGAGCCATTGGTGATGAGCTTTCCTCTTTTTTTCTCCCTTTTATATACTTCATAGCTCTTTTTTATAAAAGTTTAAAAAATTATTGTCATGGTAATGTATAGAGGGGTTACAGTTACATTCGCCAGGTAGTAGGTGCATGACTTCTCACACATTGATACCCCTTCTCATGGTTTTGTCCCAATTTCCCTCCCACACTCCCTCCCAATCATCTTGTTTCCCCCTTCCCTTTCCTATTTCAAATAAACAAATACACATATATACAATATATCAAGTAACAGTCAGATACTGTAACAAAATGAGATTAACCAAAGGGCAAAAAAAGACAGAAATAACAGTACATTAAGAACAACAATTACATAAGATAAAGCTCTTTTTTCCATATTCTAGAGATCCCTTCATTCAGCCTCATCCTATATGGCCTTATGCACCTAGGTCTGAGCTATTGTAAAACTCTGCTAGGAGAGTCCTAGATGTGTAATAATTATTACCAATGAGGGAAACAATTGAGTCTGTTCCTCTTGGTCTGGCTTAATTCACTTAATATGATTTTTTTCCAAGTCTTTCCATTTCCTTACAAATTAGCCCCCAATATTCTTTCATGCATTTGTCCCTGATGCTTTTGGTAGGTCGTGTGTCTTCTCTTGCATCTTTCTTTAGTCTATGAAATAGAAACTTAGCATGATGGACATTTTCAGAACATTCCATGTGTGCCAGAAATTCTTCTGTGCACTCTACCTCTTTTAGTCAAGTACAATTTTTTTATCAGCTGTGGGGCTTGAACTCAGGGCCTGGGCACTGTTCCTTAGCTCTTTTGCTCAAGGCTAGTGACCTATAATTTTGACCTTACAGCTCCATGTCTGGTTTTCTGGTGGTTAATTGGAGATACAATTCTCACAGACTCTCTTGCCCGCGCTAGCTTTGAACCACAATCCTCAGATATCATAATTGTGAGTAACTAGTATCATGAGGGAATACTTCTCAAACCTTTACGCCAACAAATTTGAGAATCTAGAAGAAATGGATGAATTCCTAGCCAATATTAACATACCCACACTGAACCAAGAAGAACTAACCCAACTAAACAGGCCTATTTCAAACTCTGAAATAGAAATGGCAATAAGAGACCTAACACCTAAGAAAAGCCCAGGGCCAGATGGAGTCACAGCTGAATTCTATAAGGTCTTCAAAGCAGAGCTCACACCAATACTCCTCAAGCTCTTCAACGAAATTGAAAATGAAGGTTCCTTACCAAACTCATTCTATGAAGCCAGTATAACCCTCATCCCCAAACCAGACAGAGATTCATCAAAGAAAGAGAACTATAGACCTATTTCTTTGATGAACATCGATGCAAAACTTCTCAACAAAATACTGGCCAACCGTCTACAACAACTCACCCAAAAAATTATACACTATGATCAAACTGGATTCATCACAGGGAGGCAAAGCTGGTTCAAATCAATTAATATAATTCAACACATCAACAGGAGCAAGGACAAAAATCACACGATTGTCTCAATAGATGCAGAAAAGGCATTTGACAAGATCCAACATCCCTATATGTTAAAAGCTCTGGAGAAACTAGGAATCCATGGAACATTCCTCAATATAATAAAGGCTGTGTATGACAAACCCACAGCTAGTATTATACTTAATGGCGAAAAGCTAAAGCCATTCCCTCTAAAATCAGGAATGAAACAAGAATGCCCACTCTCTCCACTACTCTTTAACATAGTACTAGAATTCCTAGCCAGTGCAATAAGGCAAGAAGCAAGCATGAAGGGGATCCAAATAGGGAAAGAGGAAGTAAAACTATCCCTCTTTGCAGATGACATGATTCTGTATTTAAAGAATCCTATAGAATCCACTCCCAAGCTCCTTGAGCTGATTCAAAACTTTGGAAGGGTAACAGGGTATAAAATTAACCCTCAAAAATCAACTGCCTTCCTCTACGCCAACAGTGCGAGGAATGAAGCAATAATCAGGAAAGCAACTCCTTTGCAATAGCCTCAAAGAAAATAAACTACCTAGGAATTATCTTAACTAAGAATGCAAAGGACCTTTTCGATGAAAACTTTAAAACCCTGAAAAATGAAATTAAAGCAGAACTGAGGAAATGGAAAAACCTCCCATGACCCTGGATTGGAAGAATCAACATTGTGAAAATGACAATCTTGCCAAGGGCTATCTACAAATTCAACGCAATACCCACCAATATCCCAATGGCATTCTTTAAAGAAATAGAAGAGGCAATCCAAAATTTCATATGGAATAATAAAAGACCCTGTATAGCAAAAACAATTCTTAGCAGAAAGAACATGGCAGGAGGAATTTCAATACCAAACTTTAGACTCTTACAGAGCTATAATTATGAAAACAGCTTGGTACTGGCACAAGAACAGGCCTGACGACCAATGGAATAGAACTGAAGACCCAGATGTTTAAACCACAGGCCTATGGCCACCTAATCTTTGACAAGGGAGCCAAAAAAATAGAATGGAAGAAAGACAGCCTCTTCAAGAAGTGGTGCTGGCAGAACTGGTTAAGCACCTGCAGAAAACTAAAGTTGGATCCTTCTTTGTCACCCTGCACTAGAATTAACTGCAAATGGATCAAAGACCTGGAGGTAAAAGCTGACACACTGAAAACTTTATAAGAAGGAATAGGAGATACACTAGGCCTCCTTGGCACAGGTCGAAACTTTCTTAATAAAGACCAAGAATCACAACAAATCAGAGAAAGGCTGGATAAGTGGGACTGCATTAAACTGCAGAGCTTTTGTATGGCAAAGGACATAGTTAGTAAATTAATTAGGAAGCCTACAGAGTGGGAGAAGATCTTCACCAACCAAACAACAGACAAAGGCCTCATATCTAAAATATATCAACAACTCAAAAAATTGAATCACTCCAAAACTAATCTCCAAAGTAACAACCATCCCATTAAAAAATGGGCCAAAGACTTAAAGAGAGTCTTCTCTGAAGAAGAAACAAAAATGGCCTATAGACACATGAAGAAATGCTTAACATCTCTGGTCATAAGAGAAATGCAAATCAAAACAACTCTAAGATTCCACCTCACTCCAGTTAGAATGGCCAGGATCAGGAAAACAAATAATAACAGATGCTGGAGGGGATGTGGCCAGGAGGGATCACTACTACATTGTTGGTGGGAGTGCAAACTCATTGAGGCAGTGCCTCAAAAGACTAAACATAGAACTCCCCTATGACCCAGCAATTCCACTACTTGGCATTTACCCAACCATCCAGAATCTAGGGCATACTAAATCCACTAGCACAACAATGTTCATTGCAGCATTATTCACCATAGCAAAGATATGGAACCAACCTAGATGTCCCTCAGTTGATGAGTGGATCAACAAGATATTGTATTTGTACACAATGGAATTCTATGCTGCTGTCAGAAAGAATGACATCGCCCCATTTGTTAGGAAATGGAAAGACTTAGAAAAAATCATATTAAGTGAAGTAAACCAGACTCAAAGGAACTTAGGCTCAATGGTTTCCCTCATTTGTCATAATCAGTAGAAACCTTGGGCTCTCCTAGCAGAGACTTGCAATAGAGCAAAACCTTGATACATAAGGCCATATAGTATGAAGCTAATTGTAAGGACCTCCAGGATATTGAAACAAAAACCATATAACGAATGATTGTTGTCCTTAATGTACTATGTTATCCCTCATCTCCTTTGCTGTCCCTTGGTTATCTCACATTGTTACAGTATCTCACTTTGTTATCTGATATATTGAATTTATTTGTATTTGGTTATCTGAAACTTGATAGGGAAGGGGGTAAAACCAATACGGGAGTGGGTGGTGGGTGGGGGGAGGGTAATGGGTACTAAGACATGTGAAAGGGTACCAATGTATGTGAATTAATGCATCTTCTATCTGGCAAATATCATGTAACCCTTTTATTAATTACAATAAAAATATGTATAAAAAATAAAAAAAGACTAAACATAGAGCTCCCCTATGACCCAGCAATTCCACTACTTGGCATTTACCCAACCATCCAGAAACAAGGACATACTAAATCCACTAGCACAACGATGTTCATTGCAGCACTGTTTAGCATAGCAAGATATGGAACCAACCTAGATGTCCCTCAGTTGATGAATGGATCAACAAGATGTGGTATTTGTACACAATGGAATTCTATGCTGCTGTCAGAAAGAATGTCATTGCCCCATTTGTTAGGAAATGGAAAGACTTAGAAAAAATCATATTAAGTGAAGTAAACCAGACTCAGAGGAACTTAGGCTCAATGATTTCCCTCATTTGTCATAATCAGTAGAAACCTTGGGCTCTCCTAGCAGAGATTTGCTATAGTGCAAAACCTAGATACATAAGGCCATACAGTATGACGCTAAATGAAAGGACCTGTAGGATATAGAAACAAAAGCCATATAATGAATGATTGTTGTTCTTAATGTACTATGTTATCTCTCATCTCTTTTGCTGTTCCTTGGTTATCTCATATTGTTACAGTATCTCACTTTGTTATCTGATATATTGGATATATTTGTATTTGGTTATTTGAAATTGGATAGGGAAAGGGGAAAAACAAGATGAGGGGTGGAGGTGGGGAGGAGGGAAATGTGGACCAAGACATGTGAAAGGGTATCAATGTATGTGAATTAATGCACCTTCTATCTGGCAAATATCATGTAACCCTTCTATTAATTACAATAAAATATACGAAAAAAAGAAGTTTAAAAAAAAAAGATGACAAGGCCTTTGCTGTGAGGAACCAAAGGAGACACAGGGGTCAAAGGACAGGGAGGGTCAGGGTGAGCTAGTAGGGGATTTTAGGAATGGAATGGTGCTCAGAGAAGATATGCTTCAGATAGAATTACTCCAGCAAACCCTTACCCTGAACTTTGCTTCCTCCTATGAGCCTTGAACATACTAGGATATTTCTTCCTTCCAGGAACTTTACAAGTTGGATACCATTATTTCTGCCTCTCCTGGGGAATTGAGACCTAGAGAGATTAGGAAATGTACCTAGGTATATGTCTAGTGCCAGATAGTGCTGAGGTACTCTAGGAGTAATGACCTCAACCTGTTACCATCTTGCCAAATTTGCATGCATACTTACTTCATATTCACATGTGCTTTTGACCTAAATGAATCCCACACACATAATGTCACTAAAGCATAGGATAGAAGCCCAGCATGGAAGATGAATAAATAGCATGAAATAAACATTATTAGAATGTCTCTAGACTTAGGTTGTATGTTGAGAACTTTGAACTCAAAGGGGAGATGAGTATGGAGAAGGATTAAAATTATATAAACTAACGGATTAAGGAAAATTCTTTTTGCCAGTTCTGGGGCTTGAACTCAGGGCCTGAGCACTGTCCTTAGGCTTTCTCCAGGCTGGTGCTCTACCACTTGAGCGATAGCACCACTTCTGGCTTTTTTCTGTGTATATGGTACCGAGGAATCAAACCCAGGTCTTTGTGCATGCTAGGCAAGCACTCTACCACTAGGCCACACTCCTGGTCCATGAAAATACTATATACATATGTATATATATGTATATATATGTTTGTGTGTGTGTATACACACAATGGAATTTTAGTCACCTACCAGGAAGAATGATACTACATCATTTGCAAAGAAATGGGTGAGCTTGGAAAAAAATTGTTACGTGAAGTAAGTCAGGCACAGAGAGAAGAAAGATGCATGTTTTCTTTCATATGTAGAAGTTAGTGGGAATTCATAAGTTTATATGTCAACATATACAGGGTCTTATGCACATGTACCAAAACAGATTAACTGAAGTGTGGTATATGGGGGGATGTCTAATTCTTTTGAACCAAGTAACTTACAGTTTAACAAAATGAATAGCAATAACTAGAACTTGAGGTATTGTGGGCAGTGAAGTCAAGGGGAGAGCGATTAGAATAGTGAAGAGAGAGGAGGAGTAGGTGAATGCAGTCATAATATTCATTGTATATGTGAGAAAATGAAACTAGGAAAGTTGAGGGGATGGGTGGGGTTTGGGGAGATGGAGGAAAGGCAAGATCAAGATGTTTTGTACTCCTAAGTTAACATATTGAACTGAAACAACTACTTAAAGATCATAACATGTTAACAACAAAAATGGTATAGCATCAAACTGAGAATACCTTATTGGTGTAATCAGAACCTAAAGAGAAGTAAAGGGTATGCTCACCATGTGATAGAAAGTAATTTAGGGACTCCAGTAGCCCCTTAAAACTTCCCTCGAGGAAACGGCCTAGTCCAGAGCAGGCTCAGAAGCCAAATAACTTGCATCATAGCTTGTTGGCAAAGCAGAACTCAGCAGAGGAGACAAGACTGCTTTCTTACAGGTAAAATGTAAACAGCACTACTACTTCATAGGGACCTTGATTACACAGGAAAAAAAAAATTCAGAAAATATACCAGATACTTAATCATTGCAAAGTATTGTCAGGACCATTATAAAGGTTTTCACTCAGTGCTGTGGCGTGTTGTTAGGTGATGATAAAAATAAGTTTAGCAAACGTACTTATTGTTAGGTGCTGCATACGTTAGGGACGGTTAATATTCCATTTAAAGAATTATAATACTTTGTTCAGATTCTGGGTCGCCCTGGATAAAGCTTTTGTCCTAAAGCATCGTAGTCATTTGCAACCCCAGGCTTCTGCTCTCAGCCTCTGTTGCTGCTTTCCTGGTCCCAGGCGCAGCAAGCTCAGGAACTAGGCCCCGCCCAGGAGCGCAAAGCCACGCCCACCACGGCTGGTCTCGACTCCAGGACACGCCCTCTCCCCCCTCTCCCGCCCCCTGCGGGGCTCCCTGACGGCCGGCGCACTGACGTCAGATGCCTGCGCCTCTCGGCGCCTGCGCCGCGGACTGGAAGGTCGTCCCTGTGACCGACTCGGCGGTTGGAAGTGCTGTCGCCATGTTGTCGGTCGCCGCCCGTTCGGGCCCTTTTGCGCCTGTTTTGTCGGCCACGGCCCGTGGGGTGGCGGGCGCGTTGCGGCCCCTAGTACAGGCCTCCGTACCTGCCGTCTCGGAGCCGCCGGTGCTGGACGTGAAGCGGCCCTTCCTGAGCGGCCAGGCCGCGAGCCGGCCTTTGGCTGCCTCCGTGGGCCTCAATGGTGAGCCGGGTTGAGGGGCTCCCTCGGGTTTGAAGGAGGCACATAGGAGTTGGTGGGTGTCTGAACCGGGGGTGGGGGGGTTGTACCGATGCTTGCGGCCTCCCCGGGGTCGTCCAGGGCTGCCGAGCCTCCGCGCATGCGCACCCCACATTTGGCGGGCCCCGGTGACGCGGGGGGCGGGGGGGGGGGGCTCCAGGACTCTGGGTGCTTTTGTTAGCTGTCATCCATTGCACACCTTTGTCACTCACCTGTGTTACGCCCTGGACTAGCCCACCTGTATCTCAGCAGCCTGACCAGTACCCGTGCTTACTGGTAGCTTGACCTTGACCTTACAGTTCTTAAATAGCTTCCTTAGGATGGTAGGAGGCTTAGGACAAAATCCTGCATGCGAGCTATTGGTGTAGCTTGGAATTTTAGAGATTATATATATATATATATAAAATATACTTTTTTTTTCCCTGCCAGTCCTGGTCTTGGGCTCTGGGCCTGACTGAGCACTGTCCTTGGACTTCCTCAAGGCTAGAGCTACCACTTGAGCCTCAGCACCACTTCTGGCTTTTTCTATGTATGTGGTACTGAGGAATTGAACCCAGGTCTTTGTGCATGCTAGGCAAGCACTCTACCACTAAGCCAAACTCCCGGCCCAAGCTTGGACTTTCAGTAAGTAATCTAAAAGAAAATAGGCACTTATTAATAATTGGGAAGTTCACCTTGTAATCACTACTGTACTACCTTTAATGAACCCCACATCTTCTTCCCCCAGCCCCAATCCAGCCCCCGGGGTCAATTACATTGTAGAAATTGAGGGTGTTTGCAAGTGCCTGGTTAAAGGGTTTGCATGCTAAGTTCAGTCCTCAAGAGGAGTCCTTGGCTCATACCTGTCATCCTAGCTACTCAGGAGACTTGATATCTGAGGGATAACATTTGGAAGCCAACCCTGGCAGGAAAGTCCATATGATTCTTATCTCATTGACTAACAAAAGCTGGAAATAGGAGGATGGCTCAAGTGGAGGAACACCAGCCTTGAGCAGAAAGCCAAGGGACAGTGTCATAGGAACAAAAAAAGCTGATAGGTTCTATATGTTAGAGTTGGACACTAAGAAACAAGACTCTGCTCTTTTCAGGGGCCTGTTCATTGTCAGCCAATCCCAGTTTACTTCTGGTCTTATCTTGAAATTCTCTTCACCTGTTCTGCACAGGATGCTGTAAGTGGACACATGGGTGCTTTGGCTCAAAGCCGACAGTTTAGAATTGAGCACATTGACATCTTCCTAGGTGTTCAACTATAATATCTGGCCTACCATCCTGGGCTCTGGTTTCTGCATGGGTCAGGCCTGTGGTGTGCCACGTTTGGACTGCTCCTAGTGATCCAGACCTCCCTAGGGTGATAGCATTTTATGCTGCTTGGTCCCAGTGGCAATTGAGTATGTACCCATCAGTCATACTGCTCCTTAGGCAGGGCAGGACAGTTTCTGAGTCTGCATTCATTTACTTTCTTATGACTCTCCTACTTGTCCCTGGCTTACTCATCCTTTCAGCTTAAATTCAGGGTCCAGTCAATTAGATTTTGAATTGCTGACTCTTTTTATGTGTTTGTAGAATAATTCCTATTCTGTATTATTTGTTTGTGGGTGAGCTTTCTGGCCTTGAGTCTTAGGGCATACAAGGTCTCCTTTAGTTTTCTGTGTCCTGTAACTTCAGCTTTGGGGAATGGTTGGTACAGAATATTTATGAATGAATATATTAAGGAATTTGAGTGTTTTGAAGAAACTGTCTAGGGCAAGAGTAGAATGAATGCCCTTGTTCATTCCAAGTCTGTCTTTGGGCAGAGAAGCAAAAACGGAGAAAATTTCAATAGTAAAAGTGGAAAGCATCATTGAATTTGTCAGGTGTCTGAAGTGTTTCTTATAAAAATTAGCAGCTTACCTGCCTGATAGAGATATACTCAAACCAGGCAAATAATTTAGAACCTTAAGGCCAGATCTCTTTTACTTATAGAACTTTACCTTAAAATGTTTGGTCAAATAGTTAATGGGAAGATAAAAGCGTCTGAGTGCTGAGTTTATCCTTGTGTGTGTGAATTTATATCATGACAAGTCAAGCCACATGGAACTCACCTTAAAGATTTTTTTTTTTTTTGCCAGTCCTGGGGCTTGATGCAAGCCACAGGGTCGGGAGTTTGGCCTAGTGGTAGAGTGCTTGCCTAGCATGCCTGAAGATCCAGATTTGATGAACCACAAGTGCTGGGCTCTTGTGGATACTTTTTTAATGTAGAAGTGTGAACTTTATCTTTTAACTAGGAAACAACACATGGTCGTGGTAGCTGGCAGTGCCATGGGAAAGGAATTGGTGTTTGATTCCAGATGTCAGTGTGCCATGTCAAGTTAACCTGAGTGGTGATAATACGATGTAAAGCCACACTGAATCCATCTAGCTATCATTGGGAATCTCAGGGTGCTAATATCTAGGTCTCAGGCTCCTCTGGGGAAAAAAATGAAAGTATTAAGTAAGAACAATATTGAGAGTGATTTGCTGGGTTCTCTCCTTGCTTATGAATATTTGTGGTTCTATAAGGTTATTGGCATACAAAATTAATTCTGCCTTGTAATGTTTGAATGGATTATATAGTACAAGACAATGTGGTAGAGTAGGATAGAATTGGAATTTATTGCAATGAAGATGCATTCTATAAGTAGATTTTTTTTTTTCTTTTTGGAACCAATACATTTTCTAACACTAAGGAACTTTGTACTGTTTTCTAAGAAGGAGAACCCTGTGGTGTATTTCTTAAAACAAATTTATAATTTGCAGGTTTTTGTTCCCTAAAACATTGAAGTGATACTGGTAAATTCAGTTTTTCCTTATGACACCTGTCTATTTTAGGACATACAATAAAAATGTCTAATTTGAAGGGCCCACAATAGCATGAAAGAAGAAAAAATAATGTCCTTGTATCCTATTTGTTTTACCAAGGAAGCAGATATATGAAGACTTTTCTTTTTTCTCTTACTAAATTGAATAGCTTTAAAAATAAAGAATTTCAGTACGTATACAGAAGTGTTCCATTCAGCATATCAGTTCATGAGCACACTGCATCTTGATCATTGTCACCCCTCATTGGTTCTCCAGGTCACTCAGCCCTCCCCTCAAGCTACCTGCTGCCCTTCTTACATGTTTACATTGAATAATTCTTCCTCCTGTTCTGATAAGGATGTCCTTCCCTGCCCATTAATGGTTTTGTTTGAAGATAAAAGAACACTAATTTGCACCTTAGAACCTAAAATAGAAATCCTTAATTTCTGTAACTACAGTATATTAATAGATGAAAGAACGAATATGATCTTAAGTTTGTATTTTATGTTGTAGCAATTCTTCCAGACAGCTTGAAAGAGTAGCTGTGCTTAGGGATAAAAGGTACACATGGGGCCGCGGTTTAGCCTAGTGGTAGAGTGCTTGCCTAACACGCATGTAGACCTGGGTTCAATTCCTCAGTACCGCATACATAGAAAAAGCCAGAAGTGGTACTGTGCCTCAAGTGGTAGAGCTCTAGCCTTGAGAAAGCCCAAGGACAGTGCCCAGGACTGGCAAAGAAAAAAAAAAAGTACGTGGTTTGACTTGGCTACCTAGCCAGGCATGTGAGGAAGTTTGGGGTCTCCCCTAGTCTGGAAAATATAAGAAATGCTTAGTGTGATGCAACTGGATTTTCAGAAAGTGAACTATTGCTGCTTATTGTGCTGTTTGACTTCTAACTCATGCACTGAGATGGTCAGCTATGTTCAGCCAGCCACAGGAGCTTAGTGCTAGATACTACCTTTGGGATTTTAAATACTAGCTGTGCCTGTTTGGCATTCCTGAGATGAGTGAGAAACACATTTCACATCTCCTGCTCCACTTTTTGTGCTGGTACTTGGTTTTGAACTCAGGGCCAAGATGCTGTCCCTGAGTTTTTTTTCTTTTTTGCTCAAGGTAGCTCCAGGGCTTGAGCCACAGCTTCACTTGTGGCTTTTTGGTGGTTCATCAAAGAGTCTCTTGGACTTAGTTGTCCGACTGGTTTTGATCCAAGCTCCTCAGATCTTGTCTTTCCTGAATAGCTAGGATTGCAATTGTGAACCACTGGCTCCTAGCTTCCTATTTCATATGTGTAGAATTTGGTTTTGTACTTGTGAATTGATAGAGTTGGTCTTGTCCGAATACCTAGCTAACTGTATTTCTGGACCCTCTGCTTTGTCCTACAGTCCCAGCTTCTGTCCGCTACTCGCACACAGATGTCAAAGTGCCTGACTTCTCTGATTACCGCCGCCCTCAAGTCTTAGACAGCACCAAGTCTTCTAAAGAGAGCAGTGAGGCTAGAAAAGCGTTCTCCTATTTGGTCACTGCAACCACAACCGTAGGTGTTGCCTATGCTGCCAAGAATGTCGTCTCCCAGTTTGTCTCCAGCATGAGTGCCTCTGCTGATGTGCTGGCCATGTCCAAGATCGAGATCAAGCTATCTGATATTCCAGAAGGCAAGAACATGGCCTTCAAATGGAGAGGCAAGCCCCTGTTTGTGCGCCATAGAACCAAGAAGGAGATCGACCAGGAAGCTGCAGTGGAAGTGGCCCAGTTGCGGGACCCGCAGCATGATTTAGAACGTGTAAAGAAACCTGAGTGGATCATCCTGATAGGAGTCTGCACTCACCTCGGCTGTGTCCCCATTGCCAACGCAGGCGATTATGGTGGCTATTACTGCCCTTGCCACGGGTCACACTACGATTCTTCTGGCAGGATCAGGAAGGGGCCTGCGCCCCTCAACCTTGAAGTTCCCGCCTATGAGTTCACCAGTGATGACGTAGTGGTTGTTGGCTAGACACTTGGACCCAAGTCCCAGGCTTCCTCCTGTCCTAATGTCACCTCAGGAGAGTTTCGAGGAAACCTTGTGTACTTCCAAGTTGGTTGATTTGCAATATTTGAATTGTTGATAATGTATTTGCATATGTTAACGTGAAGTAAATTGAATGTCATGTTGTCCTCCCAAGCATTCACTTAATAAAGCCACTGTTAAATATTAAGCTTAATCACAGACGAGGAAGCTACAATGTCTTTGGTAGCTCGTTCTAATTAAAGATTACAGACTGGCGTGCAAGACAGTTGTGAATGTTTCATATTTGTTTTCTTGGCCAAATTCTTGTTTCCTGTTTTGTGTCAGGGACATAGATTCTATTAATGCTTTGTTTAGCATGAGGGAAAAGTTCATTTCCAAGACTTGGGACATGTTTTTGTCCCACAGGCTTCAGTGAATGCCCTGTTTTCTCCTCTGTTCTGTACTCGGATGATATTGCTGAATGCAGTGTTTGGGAAAGAGTCCTGAAAGAGATGTTTTCTCTGAGGACTTTCTTCTAGGTCTGGCTAGCTGGTATCTGCCAATGGCATCTTTTTTTCCCCCCCTCTTTTGTGCCAATACAGGAGTTTGAACTCAGGACCTGGTATTGTCCTTGATCTTTTTCTCTCAAGGATTGCACACTACCACTTGAATAACTACTCTACTCCCAGTTTTTGGTGATTAACAGAAGATGAGTCTCATGGAGTTTCTTACCTGGTCTTTGAACTGTGATCATGAAATGTCAACCTTCTGAGTAGCCAAAATTACAGGTGTGAACCATTGGCACTCAGCAAGGCCAAATCATCCTTCCCTTCCCTTTTTTTTTCTTTGGTATCCCTCAGTAATGTACTTTTAGTTCTTTAAGCGTCAGTCATAGGGCTGGGAGTTTGGCCTAGTTATAGAGTGCTTGCCTAGCATGCACAAAGACCCGGGTTTGATTCCTTAGTACCACATACATAGAAAAAAGAAGAGGTTCTGTGGCTCAAGTGGTAGAGTTCTACCCTTGAGAAAGCCCAACGACAGTGCTCAGGCCCTGAGTTCAAGGCCCAGAACTGGCAAAAAAAAAAAAAAAGTAGTCATGATTCAGACTATGCTGGGCTATATGGTGAGACCCTTACTTAAAACCACCAACGTGTGGCAATAGTATATTTGAGAGCAGATTTCCAAATTGGAGGTGAGTTTACTTCATGTGGTATTGTAGATGTTTATGTTCCCAGTACTGTTGTAGCCCCTCGTCTGTCACATTAAAGGAACAGCTGTGACTATACTGGCCCCATAAAAATAAGCCTGCTGGGATTGTTCTTGTATTAATGGCTCCTCCCTGTTAGGACTTTTACCTTCTTGGCATGAGGTAATGAGGTGGACATGGGAAAGACTGTCAGAATTGCCTCCTGCCTGGATGCATGATCTGGCTTAGTTAACAGGTGAGGCAGGACCAAGGTGTGCTGAGCCCCCAGGAGCAAGGAAGGCAGCATCACAGCTACCTTTGATGACCTGGCTATTCGGAGCTAGGTCAGTGGTACAAGTCCTCTAGTATGGGTCCCTCTTGTGAGTGAGCAGTTGTAAAAGAGCATACTAGATTAATGGTTGCTTTTGTCTGAAGGGACTTGACCCTAGATGCAGTGCCCTAGCAGCTAGCTGTATGAGAAACACCAAAGTTTCTTTTCTAGAATAAGTGGGTTGTAATGTTGGTAGGAGTACATTTTATATTCTGCCTCTAGATAGTGGAGGAGATGGTGGCAGAGCAAGACATTTTCAGTTGTGTGTGACAGATGTGCATGCTAAAATTACATTGCCAAAAAATGTCAATTCTACTAACTTGAGCAACTATTCAATTTCTGTCTTTCTGCTGGGTAATTGGAGGTATGTCATAGACTTTCCTGTCCAGGCTGGCTTTGAACCCAGATCTCAGGCGTGAGTCACCAGGCAAGTGTTGGCACCCCTTTTATTTTGCCAGTCTTGGGGCTTGAACTCAGGGCCTGAGCACTGTCCTTGGGCTTTCTCAAGGCTAGAGCTCTACCACTTGAGCCACAGCATCACTTCTGGCTTTTTCTGTGTATGTGGTACCAAGGAATGGAACCTGGGTCTTTGTGTATGCTAGGCAAGCACTCTACCACTAGGCTAAACTCCTGGCCCTGGCACCTCTATTTCCCTCTTTCCCTCCTCTACCTCCCTCCTGCCAGCCCAGACAGCTTGTATTTTCACCTTGAGAGAAGGAACCTCCATTGGCAATGGAGTATAACATAGGAAGTTAACGTGTCCCTAAGTATTGCATCACAGGCATTTTGAGTTGAATTGCTGTATCTGGTCTTCAGTGATATTTTGAGTTCTTTGAGGGTCTACTGTTAACAGAAACATTTATCTTTGAGAGGAAGGCTTTGTTCTGTAAGTGGCAGAGCATGGCGCTGACTTGTGTGGAAGCCAGGTGTTAGGAGAAGGTGGTGTAGGGGAATTCTGGCTAGTTGGCAGTCTGATACCAGATCACTGTCATGTACTGCTGTGTATTGGAAATCATTCTTGGGCAATCTGGAGCCCTGAGCTTTTCATTATGCTTTAGTGTTAAAGACTATGGGCTCTTTGAATAATTTGAAGCATTTGTTTTTATTATTATTAAAGAAAAAAGATTTACTTTGGTCTTTTGTTTTGGTGCCAGAACTGGGGCTTGAATCCAGGTTCCCTTTGCTTTTTCCACTCAAGGCTTTTGCTCTAGCACTCGAGCCATGCCTCTACTTCCAGTGTTTTGGTCTTTTCCTTTGTAAAAATCTGACCTGTCCTGAGCATATAAAGGGTGCTTTCATTTGTTTATTTGTGACTAAGCATCCAAATATGCTTTCAGCACATTCATTTTTCTAAACAGTGGGAGCATTTGATTTGAATGTCAGAAGTTATTTTTCATGCTCCTAGTCCTAAATCTCATCTGGTTTTCAAGTTCTTTAGAATTTCATTGCATTTCATTTATTTATTTATTTATTTTGCATTTCATTTATTAACCTGAAATGTCATTGCTTTCTTGGCCCGGTGCTTTTGTATGAGCTTTGTTCCAGCCTGGTGTTAATGAGGGCCCTCTGGTCACTTGTCTGAATTGTCCACCCTTAGGAAGCAGCTGTGTGCAGGTGTCCTAGAAACACTGTAAGGAAAGGAAATCATCTGTTTCCCATAAAGCACTTGGTTCACTGCCATTGCTGGCCTACCTCATAGCCTACCTGGGCAAGCCAGAACTTGTGTCTCTCTGAACTTTGTTCGGTTATGAATGAAACAGGTGCATCCACTAAAATTTTGTCCATTATATCTTCTTCCTGGGCTCAAGCCAGGCCCCAAACCTCATTCTAACCTTAGTAACTCCATCACTTTCTCTGTCATCTGTAACATTTTAATATTGGCCAAATTTTTCAACATTGAGTTCTAAGCCAGTAATCTCATTTAAATCTTGAAAAATATTACCAGGGAATATTGGTATTCCTGATTCATAGGAGGAAAAGTGAGGCACAAATGTTGCTTGTCTACAGCCTGCTAGTGGAGCTATGTTAATATAGGAAATGGAGGAAAAAAATGGCCTTCCTGCAATGGACCATGTAAGAATTAGCCATTCTAAGGGCTACTGCAGTAAGGTTCCAAACATGTATTTTAATATTGTCTTCTTAAAAATCTGTACAGTTGGGGCCAAGAGTTTGGCCTAGTGGTAGAGTGCTTGCCTAGCATGCACGAAGACCCAGGTTCAATTCCTCAGTTCCATATACATAGAAAAAAAGCTAGAAATGGTGCTGTTGCTCAAGTGATAGAGCACTAGCCTTGAGGACAATGCTCAGGGACAGTGCCCAGGCCCTGAGTTCAAGCCCCACAAATTACCAAAAAAAGAACCAAACCAAAACCCACAAAGATCTGCTGTACTAAGCTGGATGCTGGTGTCTTAGCCTTGAATCCTAGCTCCTCAGGAATCTGAGAATCTTGGTTCAAAGCCAGCCTTGAGCAGGAAAGCTTGTGAGGTTCAAACTGGCTCGTTTAGGATAATAGCTGTAAAAAATTTGAGATTTTCGGCTCACTGATGTACCAGTTTATGTTGATCATTTTGGAAGCATGACAAAGATATGGCTAAAACCATTTCCAAACTTAATTGTCATCCTAGAGATTTCTGATCTATTATAATCTATTTTATAAGCAGTTACAAAAGTAGGCACTTGAATTGTCTTTGGTGAATTTAGCTCTCCTCTGAGTATCTGGACTAGAAATCATCTTAAGCTCATATTCCTGGCAGCACTGAGCTGAAAACATTCTCAACTTCCGATAAATAGTACAGAATATTGAAAAAAAACCTTCCTACTTCTGAGGCTATATCGATTTACAGGTTGAATGCTATATTTTTTCCCATCAAGGTGTTCCCTTCCTAGTTCTCTGGTTGGAAAATGACAATATTCTCAGCATCATCAGGGAGGCAGATGGTGAGGCACTTAGAATGTGTGTGTGTGTGTGTGTGTGTGTGTGTGTGTGTGTGTGTGTGTGTGTGTGTGTGTGTGTGTATGTATATGCATGCTGGATCTGAACACTGCCTGTCCTGTAGCTTTTTCCCTCAAGTCTGAGCCACACCTCTACAATTGTAGGTATAAGTCTCATGGACTTTCCTGTTCAGGCTGGCTTTGAAAAATGATCCTCAGTTCTCAGCCTACTTGAGCCAGGTCTCTAATCTTGATGGCTTTTATAGTCTTGAATTCTAGATGACATGTTAAAAATAATTCCTATGATGATGAAATAGTTGTCAGAACTCTAGTTCATGACATGCATTTGAATGCTGGTACACTTCTCACAGGTTTTTGGATGACCTGTAAGTTCTTGGTCATAACTCATATGTGTACTTGTGCACGTGCATATGTTGGGGCTTGAAAGTAGAGTTGTTGATTAACCATTTCCACTCAAGGCTGGAGCCACACCTGCAGTTCTGGCTCTTTGGTGGTTAATTGGAGATAAGAGTTTCATAGACTTTCCTGCCCAGGCTGGCTCCCAATGGTGATCCTCAGATCTCAGCCTCCTGAGTAGCTAGGATTATAGGCATGAGTCACCGGAGCCTGGCTTGAAGATTTTTAAATAAGTATTCATTAGCCAATTTGAAAGAGTAATAAACATTGGCCAAGATATGTTTTATTTCAAGAGAGCAAGGTGATGTTTTTCAAAAAAGAAAAAAAAAACATGGAGAGGCATGGAGAAGACAATGTCACAATAAAATAGGGGAGGGCTATCTCTTAAATATGAAAAGCCTATTTGCCTAAGCTGGTAACAAATATTGTAAAACACTAAAACAGTTTTAATGAACCATCTAGGCAGAGATCATATCTGAAATATAAAAACTTTAAAATTTAAAAAAAAGGGTGTGGGATGGGAGTGCTAAATATGTGCCTTAAGTAATATATCACCTGTCTAACAAGCAACATGTCTAGAGTTCAAACCTCAGTACTGCCAGAAGAATGAAAAAGGGAGCAAGTATTGTCTTTATTATGTGGGCCACAAGGTGGACATTCCCTCTAAAACTCCTTTTGGGATTTAATTGCCTTGGGATGGGAGTAAGAGAAGGAAGCCTTTGAGAGGTGATTGTCTCAAAGGCTCTGCCCTCAGGAGGGGAGTGCTGCTCCAGTGGAGTGTGTGGACTTTTGAAGGGGTTGTCTTTTTCTGTCTCTCTCTGTCTCTGTCTCTCTCTGTCTCTGTCTCTCTCTCTCTGTCTCTCTCTCTCTGTCTGTCTCTCTGTCTCTCTGTCTCTCTCTCTCACTCTTTCTCTGTCTATCTATCTGTTGTCTCTTCTCTGTCTGCCTTTGTTCTATATGTCTCCGTCTCTTTCACTGTTCCTGTGTCTCATATCTCTCTTTGTCTCCATCTCTGGCCCTTTCCCACAGACACAGGACAGCCCTTGCCAAAGATGCCAGTTCCACACTCTTCTGTTTTTCAGCCTCCTGAATCACAAGCCACATAAAATATTCTCCATAATTTGTCCCATTTGTGGCATTCTCATGTAGTTGCAGAAAGTGGGCTTAGGTCAGTACATCTTTTTTTTTTTTTTTTTTTTTTTTGGTTTGTTGTGGAGCTTGACCTCAGGGCCTGGGTACTATCCCTGAGCTTTTGCTCAAGGCTAGTGCTTTGCACTTAAGTCACAGCTCCACTTCTGGCTTTCTGGTAGTTTATTAGAGGCTGGCTTTGAACTGTGATTCTCAGATTGTAGTTTCCTGAGCAGCTAAGGTTACAGGCATGAGCCACTATTGCCTACCTGCATAAGCTATTCTGGAGTGGAGACTAAGTGTCCTCCACAAAGAACGGTGCCAGGAATGTAAAAGGTACCAAATAAGCATGTATTTAATGATGGTAGTGACCCAGACCACACAAAACATGAACATGTTTCATAAAGTACAAGACTTAGGTGGGAAAAAGGTCAAATCTAGGTATAAAAAAATGAAGCGAGAACTGGCACTTAAATGAGGTTATGTGTGTATGTGTGTGTATGTACATGTGTGCGCGTGCGCCAATCCTGTGGCTTGAGCTCAGGGCATGGCACTGTGCCTGAGATTTTCTGTTCCAGTCTGGTGCTGTAGCACTTGAGCCACAGCTCCACTTCCAGCTTTTTTTTTTTGTTGTTGGTTCATTGGAGATATGATTCTCCCAGACTTTCCTTGCCAAGCTGACTTTGAACTGTGGTCCTCAGATCTCAGACTCCCGAGAAGGGAGGAAGACAGGTGTAAGCCTCAAGTACTGGGCATCCACAGCATTTTTTTTTAAAGTTAATTTTGTTCATGATAAAATGATCACCGAATTGACATGGAAGAACTAGTAGAATAAACACATGGGGATTTTCTGTGGTGCTGTTTTAGTCTGAGAACCTACAAAATCATGGTAGCCAGATTAATAAGACTGTAGCAGGAAAAGACGAATGCGTGGCACAAAACTATGTGAAGAGTTGGATATCAAGTGAGGATGAAATACAGAGCATCAGATTCGATTCAACAAGTGGACTTAATAAATGGTGCTGGCAAAATGATTATCCGTCTTGAGGAAAGTTAGACCCAAGCTTTAGTCATGCTTAAACAAATCTAAGTTGGGTGCCTGTTACTCAGGAGACTGAGATGTGATGAACTGAGCATCAAGGCCAGCCTGGGCAGAAAATCTGACTTCATCTTCAAAGCACCAAAAGTCAGACTAGCAGTGTGGTTCAAGTGGTAGAGCACAAGCTATAATAATAATAATAATAATAATAATAATAATAATAATAATAAAAGCCAAGCAATAGTATAAGACACTGAGTCCAAATCCCAGTACTGGTACAAAAAATATGCTATACAGGTAAAATTCTTGGTATGTGAAGTCAGAAATTTTTGATTTTAGTAATGTTTTCTCAAAAAGATAAAAACTGACTTTTGCAACGACTACAAAAGCAGATTGCTTTGGATAGGACAAATACAGATAATTTTTGTGCTGGGACTTTTGTGCCTGAGAAGACATTTGTACTGCTTATCTCAGCTCTCACCCTTCTAAGTAGCTACAATGACAGATGAGAGCCACCAGTGCCTGGCTTGGAAATTGCTTTAAATAGTATTGAGACTACATGGACACTGGAATAGTTTTTAAAGTCTGCAAGCAATTTGAATATAAGACCGAATTTGTGAGTCTCTGACTTAAAGAAAGTCTTGAATTTGATAGTAGTGGCTCATCCTTGTCATTCTAGCTACTCAGGAGGCTGAAATAGGAGGATCCTGGTTTGAGGTCAGCTGAGGCAGAAAAGTTTGTAAGACTCATATCCCCAGTGAACCAGCGCAAAGCCAAAAGTGAAGCTGTGGCTCAAGTGGTAGAGCACATGAACAACAACAGACATTGTTCATGTTTTGAGTTCAAGTCCCAGTACAGGAACACACAGATAATCTATTCTTATAGCAAAGATAGAACAACATAATTAGTTTGAAAGCTCTCTCTCTCTCTCTCTCTCTCTCTCTCTCTCTCTTTCTCCCCCCCCCCCCCCGCAGCAGGGCCAAACTAGTGTGATAGATCCCAAATATTCAGCACAACACAAATGTAGCGGATGACTTGTTCTTTGGAAGTCCAAAAATCACTTTGAGATATCAAGAAAGAATTGCAGGCTGTCTGATGGGCAGAAGATTATAGATGTTAGATGATTAGTGTAGGAAACTCTGAAGGGAAATACTGTAGGAAACACATCGTTCTTCAGTTACCCAGAAGTGATTCTACTTTTCAAGAGGCCATGGCACCCCATGATTGGGCTGGTGTAAAGCCTATTATTTAAGGAAAAGGGTGCATTTGTCACTTGCCCTTGCCACTTTATTTGGATGATTTGTTTGTCCCTGAAAGTTCCTTGCTGAACTGAGTGAATAGGTAGAACCCAATATGAAGAGTGGCTTCCAAAGCAGAGGGAAAGCCAGGCACCCATGGCTGACTCCTGCAATCCCAGCTACTCAGGAGGCTGAGATGTGAGGAATGCAGTTCAAATCCAGATAGAGAAGGAAAGTCTATGGGACTCATCTCCAATTAACTACCAAAAAGCAGGAAGTGGAGCTGTGGCTCAAGTGGTAGGATGCTAACCCTGAGCAAAAGAAGCTCTGGAACAGCGCTCAGATCCTGAGTTCAACCCTTGGATTGGTACCAAAAGGAAAAAAAAAAGATCAAAGCATTAGAAGAAGAAACAGCAGATATGTCTGGGAACAACAACAACAAAAAACCTGCTTAGGGCCTGGAGTGTGGCCTCATGGTAGAGTGTTTGCCTGGCGTGGATGAAGCCCTGGGTTTGATTCCCTGGAACCACACATATAGAGAAAAGGCTGGAAGTGGTGTTGTGGCTCAAGTGGCAGAGTGCTAGCCTTCAGCAAAAATTGTCCAAGGACAGTGCCCAGGCCCTGAGTTCAAGCCCCAGGATTGGCAAAACAAAACAAGTGTGTGTGTATGTACATGTATACTGCTACTGGGGCCTGAATTCAGTGTCTTGCACTCTTGCTTGGCTTTTTCACCCCAACCCTGGTGCCACTTGAGTCTCAGCTCCATTTCTGCCTTTTTTTTGGTGGTCAATTGGAGATAAGAGTTTCATGAACCTTCCTGCCCAAGCTGGCTTAGAACTCAGCCTTCTGAGTAGCTGGGATTACAGGCATGAGCTGTTGCCTCTACCGACTGCCTGGAAAACTATTGGGTTGATCACAAACCTAATTTCCTCTGCCAGTCTGCTCTTGATGCACCTCTCATTACATTGTGAAGAAAAGAACTTGAGGTGGCAGGTAAATAAATACCTTAGCATGTGTCCTACTACACCACAGAGGTAGGTTCTGACTTGAAAAATTCCCCAACTTGTCATTAGCCCAGCCTGCTGATTGGGAATAAGACTATAGCTGGCTGGCATTTTGTGTTGTCTGGCTACCCCAACTCCCTGGTACTTAAGCTCAGACACTATCCTGTCTTACCTTTTGAAACATTTTTGTTTTGAATCAGCCATCAAATTAGATTATGGACAGGATTCTGCACAGACAGTGATTCAATTTGATATAAGCTCATAAGGAGTTACTGGTATAACTCATATAAGCACAATTACCCACTAGCTCATGTCACAAGTATATTCAAATACTCTATTTTTTCCCCCTATAAGCTACTTAGCATAATCATGTTATTTTAATGACCATTCTAATGACATTAATTATGACATATACTCAACAGTCTATTAACGGGTATTGGAAAGCCTTTTCTTTTAGCCTTGGAAGTGTCCGTTTTGGGGTATAGGCTTTTACAACAGTGTTACAATTATCAGTCTTAGTTTTCTTTTTTCATTTAATCTCCCCCCTCTCTTTGTTTCTTTGTCTGTCTCTTTGTCTCTGTGTCTCTCTCTCTCCTCTCTTCTCTCCTTTCCTCTCCTCTCCTCTCTCTGTCTCTCAATCTCTCTCTGTCTCTCCGTCTCTCTCTGTTTGTCTCTGTGTCTGTCTCTGTCTCTGTCTCTCTCTCTCTCTCTCTCTGTCACATTCCTGGCTCCTCTTTTCCTTTCCTTCTCTCCCTCTCCCTCTTTCTTTCTTTCTTTCTTTCTTTCTTTCTCTTTCTTTCCATCTCTGCCTCTGCCTCTTCCTTCCTTCCTTCCTTCCTTCCTTCCTTCCTTCCTTCCTTCCTTCCTTCCTTCCTCCCTCCCTCCCTCCCTCCCTCCCTCCCTCCCTCCCTCCCTCCCTCCCTCCCTCCTCTCCTTTCTTTCTTTCTTTCTTTCTTTCTTTCTTTCTTTCTTTCTTTCTTTCTTCCTTTCTTTCTTTCTTCCTTTCTTCCTTTCTTCCTTTCTTCTTTCTTTCTTTCTTTCTTTCTTTCTTTCTTTCTTTCTTTCTTTCTTTCTTTCTTTCTTTCTTTCTTTCTTTCTTTCTTTCTTTCTTTCCTTTCTGTTGATTGTGGGGCTTGAACTCTTGGCTTGGGCTCTGTCCCTGAAATCTTCAACTCAAGGCTAGTGTTCTACTACTTTGCACCACAGTGCCACTTTGGGTTTTCTGTTGGCTAATTGGAGACAAGTGTCTCCTGTGCTGGCTTTGAACTATGATCCTCAAATCTCAGCCTCCTGAGTATCTAGAAATTACAGGCTTGAGCAACTATCAGCTGGCCCCCCTTTTTCTTTTTGGTACCAGGACTGGGGTTTGAGTTTAGGAGCTGGTGCTGTTCCTAAGTTTCTTTCTGCTTACAGCTAGCACTCTGTGGTCCACATGGCCCACAGTTTCACAGTTCCACTTCTGCTGGGTCTTTGATGATGGGATTCTCACAGATTATCCTGCCTGGCTGACTTCGAATTGTGATCCTCAGATCTCAGCCTCCTGACTAGCTAGGATTACAGGTGTGAACCAACATCCCCATACTTAATAAGCTGGTCTATTTTCAACACAGTCCCCAGAGATATTTAATTCACTTCTGCCACCATAAGAGCCTGTCCAAGTCTTGGACTATAATAGAAATCAATGTCTTCTAACTTTCCAACCAAAGCATGACAGTCTTCCATGATCTTGTGCAGCCTTGTGGGATGGAGACCATTCCACAGGATAAGGCTAAATGGCATTTCACTTAATTAGCTCCCATTTAAGGATAACCCCCCCATACATACACTTCTCAATTTGGTTCTAAATAAGAAATTGTGCATTAGGTTCACAAATAAGAAGTCTGTCGTAAAGCTGGGTGCTGATAGCTCATGCCTGTAGTTCAGGGGACTGAGATCTGAGGATTCTGGTTCAAAGCCAGCCCAGGCAGGAAAGTTCCTGAGATACTTATCTCCAATGCACCATTAAAAGCCAGAATTAGAGTTATGGTAGAGATCTAGCCTTAAGCATAAAAGAGACTAAGGGATAGTGCCCAGGCCCCGAGTTTAAGCCCCAGGACATCCCTCAACCCCCCAGCCCCCACTATATACGAGAGAATTGCCTACTAATTTTGTATGATGTGAGTCATGATTTGATGGTGAAGCCCCTAGAGGAGGAGAGTCTTCTCTGGGCCTGATAAGTGGCTCAGCAGAGGGTAGCAAGGGAAAGAGATGCAAGGGCAAACTATGTATTAGGTGGTAACTCTGTGTAGGGTTGGAATGGACTGCCAGGTTTCCACATGGGGTGTGAGTATACATAGAGTGTACTCCACTAGTGAGTGCCCTGTCAGGAGTCAGAGGGGGTAGGCTATGCCTTAGAAGGCCCCAGTGGCAAGATTTAAAAGGATACTATGCTATAGATGTGTATTGAAGGCTTCTGAAAAACAGCCTGGAGCTGGTATCTCATACCTGTCATCCTATCTAAATAGGTTGAAATTTGAGGATTATGATTCAAAGCCAACTCAGGCAGCAAAGTCCTTGAGACTCTTATCGCCACTTAACCACCAAAAAGCCAGAAGTGGAGCTGTGGCTTAAGTGGTAGAACACCAACCAGCCTTGAGTGAAAAAGCTCAGGTACAACACCCATGCCCTGAGTTCAAGCCCCAGGACCAGCAAAACAACAACAACAAGAAGAAGAGCGAGGGAAGGGGTGACATTGTCCAAAAAGAAATATACACTTTACTTGACTTATATAAACCGCAGCTCCTCTGTCCATCACCTTTATAATAATAATGGATTGTTAAAAACAAAACGCCACATTTCCATTTTCTGGAGTTTGTTTCAATAAATAGTATTTAAAATGTTCAGAGAAGTTATATGTATATGAAATTTTCTAAGCTATGATCTCAGCTTCTTGAGTAGCCATGGCTCCCGAGCTTCCCTGAGCTGTTTTTTTTTTTTGCTCAAGGCTAGTTAGTGCTCAACCACCTGAGCTCACAGCTCCACTTAAGGCTTTTTGGTAAGTTTTATTAGAGATACGAGTTCTGCCTGGACTGGCCTAAAGCCATGATGGTCAGAACTCTGTCTTGTGTGTGGGATTACAAACACAAGCCATAAGTGCCTGGCTCCGATGCATAGTTTTTAATCCAGCTATCTGATTCTAGAGCCACAATGATAATAACAGATGATAGATAGTAAAATAATAAAATCAAAAAGGTAACAGAAACTCTTCCGGTTAATGATGAGTGAGATTTGGAAAGGTTATTGAAGGTCTTTGTTACCAAGCATAAAGGCTGTCTTTTGGTGATGGCTGAATAGAGGAATATCTGGACCAAATTTTATTCCACGACCTGATTAATCGACTATCTTCTGGTTTCTCTCTCTCTCTCTCTCTCTCTCTCTCTCTCTCTCTCTCTCTCTCTCTCTCTCTCTCTCTTTTTGCCAGTCCTGGGCTTGAGCTCAGGGCCTGAGCATTATCCTTGGACTTTCTCAAGGCTAGAGCTCTACCACTTGAGCCTCAGCACAACTTCCGGCTTTTTTCTATGTGTGTGATACCGAGGAATTGAACCCGGGTCTCCATACATGCTAGGCAAGCACTTTAACCACTAGGCCAAACTCCTGGCCCCTGGCCTCTCTCTCTTGAGTGGCTAGAATTACAGGTATGAGCTATAGGCACCTGCTTCCTGCATGTGTGCTATGTGTAGACAGAACAAGCATACTCGTTATGTTCTCAGTTCTTGACATTTTTGTATATTATCTTTAGTTTTGCCAAGTAGTTTCAATCCAACAAATCCATTGATGAATACAATGCCCTTTGATCAGTGTCAGTCCTTCCATCATTCTCTTCCATCTCTCAATCCCACCGATCCCTCCAAGCTACCCGGCTCCATTTTCATATATGTACCTTGAATGTAATAACTGTATTTCCCTCTCTTCTCTCCATTGCCCTCCCTTCTCCTTGGCCTCCCCTAACCTTTGTTTTTTAAAGATAGTATCCTGCCATGACAGATAATCTGCCCTGGTTTATGACTTGTATTTCTGCCATCAGCCTGGACCTTCCTGGCATGTGCCCCATCAATCACCAGTCCCTTTTCTGTGAATTCTGCTAGGATGAGGTCATTACAGCTGTGTCTGCCAGACCTATGCATCCCCAAGCTCTGGTTTTATTCTATTTTCCCAGAATGCTCCTCTTCCAGGCAGATTCTTCCATTTGATTATTTTAACCAGTTCTCTCTCCCCTTCCCCTGACAATGGTCTATGTCATTAATTTTGCACTCAGTGATGTGGCACATGAAGAGATCTATCCATCCCAGGTGTGAGGATGCTTGCAGATGTTGCCCCCCCCCAGGGAAAGATGGTGGCTATTGCACAGAAGGCTGGGGCTTTGATGGGTCTGTATATCTGAGAAGTTCCAGTGAGAAGTTCCATTCAAGATGGAAAGCTCATCTGGCAGATGGTTTGAATAGCACATGAAGTACAAGCAAGAAAAATCAGAGTGGAATATAAGGGCTGTACACTAGCAGAGGCAGGGGAGCAGGAGTTTGAACTCAGGGCTTTACACGTTGTTCTGGAACATTATTTATTTACTTACTTATTGGTCAGGGCTAGTGTTCTATCCCTTGAGTCCCAGGCCTCCACTTCCAGATTTTTTGATAGTTAATTGGAGATTAAGAGCCCCATGGACTTTCTTGCCTGGGTTGGCTTCAAACTGAAACTCCAGATCTCAGCCTCCTGAATAGCCTCGGATTGTGGGTGTGTGAGCCACTGGTGGGGCAGCTTCCCTGTTTGGAATTTACTTGCTGCTTAGCATGATATGGAACATGGTTTTAGGACTGCATGACTGGCTTTGTCCATAGGCAACACACCAGGAAGCAGACACAAAGGTGTTGACTCTCTATGGACGTTAGCAGTGTTTGTGGCAGATCCAAGTAAGGGTCAGGGTCCTTTCCTGCCAGCCTGGCCTCTCTGTTTGTTGAGAGTCATCAATTGGTAAAGGCTCTGACCACACGGGGCTGCTTTGGGTTAGCTGAGTCAAAGCCTACCCATCCTGTTTTCACAGCAGGCAAGGGGAGTGCTTTCTTGGGTTTATTCACAAGTACTCTAGTCAAGGCCAAAGACTAATGTGGTTGATGTCTTGGCTATTCCAGATTTAGATGGGATCTACTGGTCCCCCTGTTAACTGCTGAGCTGGACTCTCTTTGGGATTATATCTGATACAGTGTCCCCTGGCATGGAGCTCAGGGTGTCCTCAGTGACCTGTAGAACTTACTGATAGTGTTCTTGGCATCCTTAATTCCTCTGCTTCCCTGGGGACTGACTGCCACAAAGGCTCACTCCTTGTCCCTTCTCTATGGAGTGTTCTTGCCCTGGACTCCATCACACCCTCTCTGCACTACCTTCTTTGTACCAGGGAATTTCATTATCACCTTTTATTATTTATGCTGGTACTAGGACTTGCCTTCAAGGTCAGGGCATTATTCCTTAGCTCTTTTGCTCAAGCTTGGTGCTCTATCACTTGAGCCACACCCATAGTTCCAGATTTTTGCTAGTGAAGTCTCATAGGCTTTTTCTGCTCAGGCTTGCTTTGAACCAAGATCCTCAGACCTCAGCCTCTGAGTAACTAAGATTATAGGACTCAGTCTGGATTCATATACTTTTTGACAGAGGGTTGCTGAAATATGGGCTATGGTGCCATTACTTAAGGAATGTGTTTGTGTGATATATATACATATAATATGCATATACAAGTACATATATATGTATACATATTTATGCCACACATACACACATATATATGTATGTGTGTATATATTTGTATACATATTTATGCATGTGTGTGTATATATCAAATTAAGTGATTGGGGAGATTATTTAATCAAACCATGAAACTAAATATTTTTCTTTAAGGTTTTCTATTAGTTATGCTTTTTAAAATACAAAATATCTCCTAGATATTCTCACTTATCAAGTTAAGATTTATTGCCAGGTGCTAGTGACTCATGCCTGTAATCCTATCTATTCAGGAGGCTGCGATCTGAGGATCATGGTTCAAAGCCTGTCCGAGCATGAAAGAAGTAGTGCTGTGGCTCAAGGGGTAGAGTGCTAACCTTGAGCTGAATAGCTCAGGAAAAATGCCCAGGCCCAGACTTCAAGCCCATGAGTGACAAAAAAAAGATTTATCTGCAAATTACCAGCATTGAAAATTGATTAAATGAACATAGATGCTCCTTCCAGTCTTTAGAATCAATAATATTTAAAAATAGATATGAACCAGGCACCAGTGGCAGACTTATGTCTAATTAGCCACCATAAAGATGGAAGTGGAGCTGTAGCTCAAGTGGTAGAGTGCTAGCCTTGAGCAAAAAAGCTCAGGGACAGTGCCCCGGCCCTGAGTTCAGACCCAAGGACTGACACACACACACACACACACACCAAATAGGTTTGGATCCTCTCTTTATTTTATGAAAAATCCTTCCACTATAAAATATTAAGGCTCATGTAGTTTTTTCTTTTGATAAATTCCTATAGTTCCTTTTGGGGAATCATTTCTTTCCTCATATTCTCAGATCCATGGTTCAGATGGAGCTTTGCTAGACTTAGAGGCAGAGCATGATACTGGCGTGGCCAATCAGAATACCTGACCTCTAAGTCCAAGGTGATTGGTTTAGAGTGTAGCTTGTCAGTCAAACTTAGCCAGTCATATAAAGTTCTTGATCATCAAGTGTTTTGTGACACTAAGATTGAAATATTTTTTTTTATAAACAACAATTGTGATTCTGGAAATATGAATGGGATGTTGGAAAATACTTTTAGTTATTTATCAGGCACAACCATATATGAATTGTAGGCACCATCTTGAATTTAAAAGTAAATAAAAATAAAACCATATAAGAAGAGCAGAGGTAAGATTTGGAGAAAGACTGAATACAAATCATGTGAAGTTTTTGATACCCTATACCTGTAGTATTTATTTATTTATTAATTTATTGAAAGATTTTACTAACACTGATTTTTTACATCATAGTTCAAATGTCAAGTTTAACAAACAAGTATTCAAAAGAATGGAATCTCTATATGCAATCACTGGCACATAAATTTAAGAACAAAATTAAAATTAACTTGAGACTTTGTATGCATAGATACGTCTCAATCTATATAACATTATGTCTATAGAGTATATATCCCATCATAGATTTATATGTCTATATAGTTATATTTATATCTCCAAGATCATGTATTGCCATGACCTTGAGTACCTGAGTATTGAATCATCGCCTTTGTACTGTTTGAATCTAATATCCACACAGCAAGGAGAATATACACCTTTTGCTCCTTTGGTCTTGGCTTATCTCACTCAACATGATTTGCTCTAGTTTCATCCACTTCCCAGTGAATGCCATTATTTTATCTTGTCTGGTGGCTATGTAGCATTCCATTGTATATATGTACCACATTTTTTGTATCCATTCATCTGCAGTAGGGCATCTGGATTGTTTCCATCGCTTGGCTATTGTGAATAGTGCAGAGATGAACATGGCTGTGCAGGTGTCCTTATCATATCCTAGGTTATGATGCTCAGGGTAGATGCCTAGGAGTGGAATGGCTGGGTAGTAGGGAAGGTCTAGTTTTAGTTTTTTTGAGGAACCTCCAAACTGCCTTCCCGAGTATCTGTACTAGTTTACATTCTCACCAGCAGTGCGGTAGGGTTCCTCTTTCCCTATATCGCTGCCAGCATTTGTTGTCTGAGTTCAGAATATTGACCATTCTGATTGGGATAAGGTGGTATCTTAGGGTTATTTTTGCATTTTCTTTATGACCATGGATGATGAGCATTTTCTCATATGGTTCTTTGCCATGTTTACCTCTTCCTCTGATAAGTCTCTCTTTAGTTCCCTTGCCCATTTAGTGATTGATTTGTTGGATTTGGAGGAGTTGGCTAGTTTCTTGAGTTCCCTGTAGATACTGGATATTAAGCATTTGTCTGATGTATTATTGGTAAATATCTTTTCCCAGTTGGTTGGCTATCTTTCTACTTTGGTAGCTATATCTTTGTGCAGAAACTTTTTTATTTTTAGGTAGTCCCATTTGTCAAGTCTCTCTCCAGTTTTTTGTATCCCTGCCTGTGCCTATGAATTCCGTATGCCTGTAGTTTTTAGACATGTAGATTATGTAACTTCTCTTCCCAATATTCTCTTTCACCTAGAACAAAAATAGCCCTCACTAGTATATCAATCAAAGGCCTAAATGGGCTGTTTCCAATTATAGTACCTAGAGAGGGAAAGGTAAGCCTAGCCACCTCAAATGGGTTTTGGTGGAACACATTTCAACAAGCCATGTCAATCACCAGTTTCATAGCTGACAGCCTCTCTCTGGTACCCTGTAATCATTCTCTTGCAATTTTCTGGAACGAATGGAATCAAAAGCAGTGATGATGTGTTTGTATGCTACACATTCTCCATCCCCTTAAATGCAATCAAGTTCTGTCTCCCTTCCCATGTCTTCAGGGGAATTCACATACTGTGTACTCCTTCTCTGAGTAGGGCTTAGTGGTCATGCAACTTCAATCTAGATATAAGATGACTGTGTACATGCATGTGTGTGCGTGTATGTGTGTGTGCATGTGTGCATGTATACTGGTCCTGGGGTATAAACATGGGGCCTTAAGCCCTTCCTTGGCTTTTTGCTCAAGAATGGTGCCATACACTTGAGCCACTCCTCCATTTCTGGCTTTGTGGTTAATTGAGGTGACAGTCTCTCAGACTTTTCCTGCCTGTGCAGACTTTGAACTGTGATACTAAGATCTGAGCCTCCAAGTAGCTTTCCTGCATGAGCACCCAGCATGCAGCAGGAGAGGATCTGTGTAGGAATTCCTACACACCCTAATTTCTAACTGCTCTTGGTGTAGCTGAGTATTAAGGGTGTTTGCTTACAGGCTTGGAAATTCCACATTTTGGTTTAGAAATATTTCCTACTTTCCTTTTCCTGATTTCAACCCAAATTAATCAGTATTGAGTATATCTTAGACATTTTAAAAACAGTATTGTTGACTTGTGGGATTTGTCAAAAATCGTGTTTTTTCCTCTCCTAATTATTAATTTTATTCTAGTATTCAGGATCTTTTATTTCCCCTCTTCCTGGATATTTCAAACACAAGAGATTGTAAAACAGGCTTTTGTCTTTCATTTTTTAAAGTGTGTGCCCACAGTGGGCTTTGGCTAGAGCGCCCACACAATATGAAGTCATAGGTATACAAAGGTTTGTGGCTAACTGCTAGCTGTCACTCTGAACCAGATAAACAGACCTTTTTCCTTTTATGAATGCCTATTTTCTCACAGCAATGAGAGCCCACATTGGCATTATTCCCCAATCATAATTTGTTTAGGACTAGATTGGTCTGTCAGTCACTTGTCAGTTTCTATTTGTTCTTTAGACAATTCCATATATGTGTTCCCTTCCTCTTGACTCTGATGCTTGTCTATTCTGACTTCCTCCTGTATTTTCACAGGTTTGGCAGTTGTTTTATTGCAGTTTTTCTTCAGATACAGCTATAGAATTCTATTCTTCCGTGTGCCAGGAATTATTAACATGTCTCCCTCTTTAGAAAGAAGGATGTTTTATTTACTAAGATTGGGTCTAGTTCACAGGTATAAAATTATAAGTTTATGTAAAATCATTTTTTCTGCTTTGATGAACCTTAGGATAAGAATTATGTAAGCTTTTGTAGTGTTCACCAATGTCATATCATCCCAGCCCCCTTCTCCCCCCACACTGGCATATGGAAGTAAACACTAGCCAAGTCTTGGTAACATGGCAGATCTTGTCCAATAGGATGTGAGAAGAAATAATGTCACTTTAGGACAGAGGCAGATGTAAGCTCATGTGTGATTCTACAGTCTTCCTCTGCTTTCCTTGACAAAGGAAGAAGTAAGATTCATGATAAGATGCTTTCTTCAAGCAGGAAGAAGCTAATCAAACAGGAGATGATACAAGAAGGAAAGATGCCTAGAAAAATTGCCAAGGGCTGGAGTATACTTTGAACAACTCAAAAGCTTGTTTGCAGCATATCATTATAATATAGGAGCGACTTGATACCACACTATAGACTTTTCTGTATAAAGCTTGGACCTAAAATGATAAGTTATAGACAGTGAAATACTCAGATCTTAAGTGTACATGCATGTGTACACACACATATATACTTCTATAAGGCAAGGATACTGAGAAGCCACATTTTGCAGGTTCAAATCTTAGTCTTTATTAAAAGGCCAGTGACTGCATGGCAGACTCCTGTCTCAAAGTCCAGTAGCCAGAAAATACACTTAAAACAGAAAGCAGGCCAGGGAGGAAAGACACATCAAATACAATACCAACAAGCCAATTCAGCTTTGATGGTGAGCTAAACTGGAATGCCATGGTGACCAGAGAAAATCCAGGAGACAGGACAAAGGACACGAACTTGGAAACAGGTGGCATGGCATCATGGCACCTAAGCTCTACCATTTGAGCCTCAGCACCACTTCTGGCTTTTTCTAAGTATGTGGTACCAAGGAATCAAACCCGGGTCTTCATGCATGCTAGGCAAGCACTCTACCACTAGGCCAAACTCCCGGCCCTTTCCTTTCTTTCTTGTTTCCTGTTTCTTTTCTCTTGTGTGCCAGTACTGGAGCTTGAACTTGGGGCCTCCCCCTGCCACTTGACTTTTTCACTCTAGGTTGGCCAGGCTCCCACTTCCAGCTTGTTTACAGGTTAACATGGATTTTTCTGCCTGGGCTGAGTTTGAATGTCCATCCTCAGATCTCAGCCTCTTGACTAGCTAGGACCACAGCTGTGAGCTACTAGCACTGGACAGGAACAGATTTTTAACAGATATTATAATTCTATTGCATATGATCTGCTGTGTAGTACTTTATGATCACTGGAATATTTTCAGACACATAATTAGCCATGAGAGAGTAGTAGATTAATGATGGTGAAAAAAGGACCAGAACCTTAGTGAGAACTTTGTGAAATAAAAAAGTTCACATATAATATTAAGCAAAATATACATATACACAAATAAATATATTTATACACACATAAATATAGACATACATATACATGCATATAGACATACATACTTACGCATGTACACACTTACTCATGTATCTGTAATTAGTATGGTATTAATGTGGCAAATGTTTCTGATAAAGTCTCTATACTTTAATTCCCCTTCTTATGCTAGCCCTGGGGTTTGAACTCAGGGCCTGAGCACTGTCCTTGAGCTTCTTTGCTCAAGGCTCGTGCTCTGCCACTTTCAGCTTTTTTTTGTGGTTAATTGGAGATAAGAATCTGATGGACTTTCCTGCTCTGGCTGGTTTTGAATTGTGATCCTCACATCTCAGTTTCCTGAGCATGTAGGGTTAAAGGCATGAGCCACTGGTACCCAGATGAAGAATTTATATTCTTTGTCCTTTTCCCCTTATCTTGTCATCGTTTGGTATGATATAACCATAAAGATTCCTTTCCTGTGTATCCCTTCCCATCTCAATCCTTTCCCTGCTGGAATATCTTTGCCATTGCCTTGGCAAACCTTGTTCCTCTCCCATGGGGGCTTCATCCTATTCATTTATGCGACTGTATTGTTTATTCAAGAAAAGAAGCCCATTTTCATAGCAGAACAAGACATTCTGTGCACTGTGGCCTTGGATTGGCCTAGCTGGGAGCCCATACCTCAGGCGTCCTGATTGACATACAGCCTGTGTGCATGAGTTGCTATGACAACTATTCAATTTTGTAGAAAGCATTGTCCTGTAACTCTTTACAAGGCCTAATTTTGCGTTGTGTGATGTGCTCTGATGTATAGAATATAGCATATTGTGCTTCTCCAAGGCATCTTAGATCAGGGATCTTGAATTCCAGTGATAATGACTTCTTCAGAGCCAAATGAATGGTAGCTGTACTATATAGCTACCATTTAATCTCCCAAATGAGACGTAGAGAGCCAGGTAGGCCATTTTTCACAAGCAAAAATGTTTTAAACCTTGAGTATAGATGTTAAAAACGTGCATACATTTCAGGTAACTGGTATGTGGCTTTTTTTTTTTTAATTTTGGTTGTGGGGCTTGAACTCTGGGCCTGGATGCTGTCCCTGAGCTCTTCAGCTCAAGGCTACCACTCTAACCCTGGAGCCACAGCACCGTGTACGTGCATGTGTGTGTGTGTGTGTGTGTGTGTGTGTGTGTGCATGCGTGTGTGTGTGTGTTTAGGTAATGGGACTTGAACTCAGGGCCTTGCACTCCTGTTTTGCTTTGGATACTCAAGGCTGGTGCTCTACCACTTGAGCCACACTTCCAATTCTGACTTCATTTGAGTTCATTAGAGATAAGAGTCTTTTGGACTTTCCTGCCTGGGCTAGCTTTGAACCTTAATCCTCAGATCAAAGCTAAGATTGCAGCCATGAGCTTAAGACTTTATTTACTTATTTTGCTGGCGCTGGTGGCTTGAATTCAGGCCTTGGGCATTATCTCTGAGTTTCACTTATCACTAACCTTTGCTCAAAGCTTAGTGTTCTGCCACTTGAGCCACAGCTCTACCTCCAGCTTTTTTTTTTTTGGTAATTTATTGGAGAACTCTCATGGACTTTTCTGCCCAGTCTGGTTTCAAATGGCTTCTCAGTTTCTTGAGCTGCTAGTATTACAGGTGTAAGCCACTAGCTGAAGACTTTTTAATGAATTAGTGGAGGTCTTCCTAACAGAGTTACTCATTTGTGTTAGCTTATGCAATAGATTTTGAATTTGGTCCTCCAGCAAATCCTTTCCAGCGTTTTCTGAGAATGGCTTGTGGTTATGGAAACAAACCAACAGTGAACTAATGTACATACCCCCTGGGTAGTGGACCTGTACATTTAGCCATCTTCCCTGCACATTCCTCCTCCATCAGATAAACAACCTATAATTCAGAACATGGCTGGGAGAGACCAGTAGTGTTGCCATGCCTGGTAGGGCAGACATTGCCTGTCAGTATTACAGCTTTGCTGCCTGATCTGCTGTGGTCTCCCATGATTCTTGTCTGAGGAATTTTCTGAATGAAGTCCCAGGAGAATATAGGGTGCATGGCAAGAACTTTATTCAGCAGAGAGGAATCTAGCTTGAAGGCTGCTAAGGCTCCTGTTCTGTTTGTCCATTCTGTTTTGTCTCTATCAGTCGTCCATCCTCTCTTCTTTTTTTTGTGTTGGTGGCACTGAGTCCAGGACTTTTTAAAACCTCTATTTGGATTGACTGCCCTTATGCTAATTAGGTGTTTTGGAAAGTGACACTTCATTGGTCAGTTTCTACAACATTCTGATCGGTTGTTAATCCCTCATCAGAACCCAGGTGCATATCTTTCTCCAAGGGCCACACAAAGGTTATCAAAATGAGAAGGGGTTAGGGAGGGGCAGAGGCAAGATGTACCAGAATAATGTCTCCTTTGCACCTGGTTTTTGTCTGCTAAGCCAAGTTGCTATTCAGGGGCCTTTGGTCCTAACTAGTTTAATCTTTCACTTGTAAGATAGATTGTTGGAAGAATTTCATGAAATTCTCATATTGCACTCCAACTAGGAACTGCCGTCAGTGTGTACTAATTAAATACTTTTGTTGTGTGTGTGTGTGTGGCACTCAGGGCCTGAGTGCCAGCTAGTCTTTGGCTTTTTCATCCTAGACTACCACTTGAGCCACAGCCCACTTCTGGTGTATGTGTGGTCCACTGGAAATATAAGTCTCATGGATTTTCCTGAACCATGATCATCAGATCTCAGCCTCTTAAGTAGGTAGGATTATAAGTTAGAGCTAGTAAGGGTTTTTGTTTTTTGTTTTTTTGCCAGCCCTGGGACTTGAGCACTGTCTTAGGACACTTTTTTTTTTCTCAAGGCTAGTGCTCTGCCACTTGAGCTACAGCACCACTTCTGGCTTTTTCTATATGGTGGAATTGAACCCAGGCTTTGTGCATGCTAGGCGGGCACTCTACCACTAGGCCACACTCCCAGCCCATTAATTTTTTTTTTTTTGTGGGTCATCAGGCTTGAACGCGGCCTGGGTGCTGTCTCTGGGCTCTTCAGCTCAAGGTTACCACCTTACCCCTGGGCTGGGCAGTGTCCCTGAGCTCTTCAGCTCAAGGCTACCGCCCTACCCTTGAGCCAAGCCCCACTTTTTCTAGGGGTTAATTGGAGATAAGAGTCTCAGGTCTTTTTGTGCCTTGATCCTCAGATTTCAGTCTCCTGAGTAGCTAAAATGACAGGTGTGAGCCACTGTGCCCGGCCCGTTAACTTGTTTTTTTTAATGAAATGATTCTAGTTTTGAGAGGGTTAAGGAGTGGAGGTACAGAAATGGTAGTTTTTGCCCTGAGTGTATTTGCAGTGCACTGGGAAGATGTATGTGGTAATGAGATTCTGTGAATATGGTCCAGTGAGAGCATTGCTTGTAGCGATACAGCCTTCGCATCGGGTCTGTGTTCTGCATCCCGCTGCTGAGGGGAAGAGGAAGAATTTCACAAATTTGTTTTTCCCCAAATCATCAGCAAGTAATGATAAAATTAAATTCAAAGCTATTTATTGAACTCAAAGCAGAAAACTGGCCAGGTGCTGTGGCTCACACTTGTAATCCTGACTACTCAGGAGGCTAAGATCTGAGGATTTGCAGTTTGAAACCAGCTAGAGCAGGAAAGTCCCTGACACTCTTATCTCCATTTGACCACCAAAAAGCTGTAAGTGGAGATCTGGTTCAAGTGGTGCAGCACCATTCTTGAGCATAAAAGAGATATTGCCCAGGCCCTGAGTTAAAGCCCCAGTGCTGACATGTGTGTACAAACACACACAGATACACACACACACACACACACACACACACACACACACACACACACATCACAAAAACTACAGCAACAAGAACAGCAAAAATACCAAGCACCACTGCCACCAACAACACAACAACAGAAAAAAAAATACTGAACACTGGGTTTTTTCTTATCTTTTCCTGTTGCCTTGAAAACATATCTATCCCCAGTTCTCCAAGTGGTAGGTGCTGATACTGGCTAAGTTTTGAAGGACACTTTCCAACAGTAAAGTTTTAAGCTCCAGAATGTTCTGAGCGGATGACCGGCTTGATAGTTCTGAAGAAGTTCCCTGATGGTAATTGGCAACTCGAGTTGAATCACAGCCCTTGGTCTGGTCAAGGTCACGGTAGTGGTCAAGTGATTTCTAGAAGCAAGGAGGCCTTAGGGAACTCTTTCCCCTGGTGGATGCTTCACTCACATTTTATGAGTACAGCTTGATTCATTTGCTTCCTAAAAGACAGTTGTTATTCCCAGAGAAGCACCTATGTTATTTATTCCTTGCCAGGAATGATGAACTGAAATTCACACTTTGTAAAATAATAATAATAATACTAGTAATAATGAACCAAGAATATGACACTACATTATGCAGTCATTTTGAAGACAAGGTCTCTTAGATTGCGTCTTAAAACTTTATTTTGGAAGATTGGCTTTGGCTTTTAGCTAGATTATAATAAAAGCAAGTTATTGTACATTTTAATAACTGGCTTCTTTGGACAAAAGGAGGTCTGAGAGGAGGTGATGACTGGGTTGTATCTCATAAAAGCTAATTGATAATCGCGTTCTTTAAATACCACGGGAATCCATCATGGTTAACATTACTACGATGAGTTTCAAAGGAATTAAAGATGATTTAGCAGCCATTGGGGGACATTGTGCTAATATTATACAGACTGGAAGAAGTAGTAAAAGAGACGAATGCTTTTAGGCACTTCCAATGGCCTAATCTGTAAACAGACATCCTGTGCAGTCCTCTAGGTCAAGGGCATGCGTTCTGGTTGGGGCAAAAGCAGCATTCTGATGCAGAGAATTTTATCTTTCACACTGTCCCATCCCTGGAGTTTCTACAGGAACATTGAAAAGTGATGGAAAAAGGCCAGTTTCTTTGTTCTTTTTCTTTTTGTGTGGTACTGGGACTTGAACTCAGGACCTGGGCGCTATCTCTTGCACAAGGATGACACTCTACCACTTGAGCCACAGCTGCACTTCTGGCTTTTTGGTGTTTCATTGGAGTTTCCTAGACCTTCCTTCACAGGCTGGCTTCAAATGACGATCCTCAGATCTCAGCCTCCTGAGTAGCCAGGAGGACAGGCACGAGTTACAGTGCCCAGCTTCAGGGTGTGTGTCTAGTAACAGACCCTGTCTGTTACTCATTGTCTTTTGGATTATGCTTCCCCTTGTGGATCCTCAACACACACCACTTGGGTACCAGACACCATACTGGTAACTGCTAGCATTATGGATAGAATGCTAGACAATGTTAGGACTTTGAAACTCAGCAAGCATAGACTTGTAAGCATGCTGCCACCCTGTAGCAGTAAAGCAGAGCATAAAAGAAGGAGCCAGAATTTCTACATGGCAGTTTGTGAGTACAGTGCATCTTGGTCTTTCCCAACCCCACCCCTCCCTTTAACAGGCCTGGTTCCATTTTCACACACATACATTGAGCGTGTACATTCTCCCACCTTTCCTCTTTCCATTCACTGACACCCCTATCATCTTGCCCTCACTTGCCTCCCACCCCCTTGCCCCCGACAACACTTGTTTCAGCCTCCTGGCACTCACTCCACCCAACAGATTTTAAATGAGAACCTTAGAAGTAGCATACCTCCAATAGGAAAACAAACCTTCCAGAATCAATGGATTCTGGCAAACCTTCCTGCTGAAATGCTTTGGAGATCCTTGATTGAAACACACAGCATGGATGTTGTCCACTGAGAAGAGTCAGAGGGTCAAAAAATGAGTAAAATCAGGAACTTGGGCTATGGTAGAGGAGTCAAAATCAAGCACCATTTACCAACAGCGTCGACTCATTTGTCAGATTGGGTGGCCTTAAGTCTGGAATTTGGGTGATTTTGTAGGGCATATGGCTCATCCAAAAAGTGTGTCAACACCCAACTTTTTCTTGGCTTCACAAATGACCAAACTATAAGAAACCATTCACCATCATTATTGTCACTCTACAAGGCACCTCAAGGAAATTGACCCATCTCCAGCTTTGGAGTTGAGTAGAAGAGGGAAATAAAAAACTACATTTTAAGCTGAATGCTGATGGCTCATGTTTATCATCCTAGCTATTCAGGAGGCTGAGATCTGAGGATCATTGAAGTTAATCCAGATAGGAAAGTGTGATACTTTTATCTCCAATTAACACCTGAATGTTGGAAGTAGAGCTGTGGTTCAAGTGGTAGAACTCCAGCTTTGAGGGAAAAAAACTTGGCAATCAGGCCTTGAGGTCCAGTCCCAGCCCTTGTACACACCACACATGTGTACACACACTCACACAAATACAACTTGGGGACAAATACCCTCAGTTTGTCTGGCTACTTCAGCACTGACATTCCAGTGACACTACTTTTCTGCTTGATACTTTGTGTCGACATCCATTGCTCTCGGGAATATTGAACTTGCTTAACACAGTGGTCAAGGCCAGCTTAAAATGTAAACATTTGTATTGTTATTGTAAAGGTGATGTACAGAGGGGTTACAGTTACGTAAGTCAGGTAAAGAGTGCATTGCTTTGTGAATAATGGTCACCCCTTCCTCACTCTCTTCCAGTTTTTCCCTCCCGAGCCCATATACAAATTGTAGAGTTCATTTTCCACAGTGTCTCGTGAGTACCACTGCTGCAATTGTGTTCCGTTTCTGTGCCACCCCAAAGACAGATAAACAAACAAGAGAAAAAGAAAAGAAGGCAAAAGCACCAGTAAAGAAAAGCATCTGGCTTTCATTTCCTGGAGTCCATTTCCATAAATATTACTGGGAATGATCAGAAGCACAGAAGAGCTGCTTTCCTAACAATCCCTTCTCTTGTTTTTTTTCCCACTCCCCGTCCTTCTCATCTCTCCTTTCCTTTCCCTCCCTCTACTTTTTGGCACCGTGGCTCCAGTAATACTACAATTTTATTTCTTTTTCTTTATTCCTTTCTACCCCCCTGGTTATGGCAGTTGAACACAAGACTTTGAGCTCTCACCTAGATAGTTGGTACTTGACCACTTGAACCACTCCTCCAGTCTGGCATGGACTTTCTTGCCTGGGATGCCTTCAAATGACGATCCTCATATCTCATCCTCTGGTATAGCTAAGATTACAGGAATGAGCCATTGGCACTTGGAGGAGGCGGCACTTGGACAAAAATGGTGTGTATGTGTATATATATATATATAATGTATTTGTAATATATATGTGCGCGCACGCACACACACACACACACACACACACACACACACACACACACACACACACACTCTTCGCAGTATTAGAGGACTGTTCTTATTGGCAAGCTTTCTTCTCTTGGCCCCCAAGAGCTGGATGCTCAACTTCTTTCCATTGTCCCCTGGTGCTGTTTTCATTTTTCCATGATCTGCTGAAGTTAGACTGTCTCTTCTGCTGACATTCTCTCCTTTGGCAACGAAACTCAGTTTCATATTTAAATGTCATCCACACGATGACATTTCCAGATTGTCATCACCATCTCAGACCCCTCTTCTGCATCTGTGTACCAGGTACCACTTCTCCCTATTAGATGACTAATAGACTTTTCAAACTCAACAGATTTGGCACAGAATCCCACCTTCCCACCTTCCCTTCATAGACCTTTCTCTGTGATTTTTTCTTCCTCCTCGTTATCAGCAGCTCCACCCTCCACTTTCCTCAGGATGAAATTCTTGTGCTTTTCCTTAATTACTGTCTGAGAGTGTCCCAATATGATCTGCCAGCAAATCTTGGTGGCTTTGCACTTAAAGTATAATCCAAAGCTGGGCATTGGTGACTCATGCCTGCCATTTACCTACTGAGATCTGAGGATCACAGTTCAAAGCTAGCCTGGGAGGAAAAGTTTGTGAGACTCATACCCAATTTACCACCCAAAAGCCAGAAGTGGAGTTGTGGCTTAAAGTGGTAGAGAGCTAGTCTTGAGCAAAAGAAGCTCAGGGACAGTGTGTAAGCTCTTGAGTTCAAGTTCCAGGACTATCACACACACACACACACACACACACACACACACACACACACACACACACTCACACACACACACACACACAATTACAAATCTGTTAAGATTTTGGTGTAGTTCTCCTTTCTACTCTGGTGTAGTTCCCTTTTCTACTTGGCCCATTCAGTTTAAGAGCAGTTAATGATAGGGCCTCTTGGAAGTGGGGTGTAGGGAGAAGGGTTTTCTCAGGACAAAGCTATGATATTGGTAAGTCCCTGCAGACAGTCTACCCTGGGGATCACATGAGTTTGACATCTCTGCCACTGAAGTGTAACTGTAATGAAGCTGTCAAGTGCCCATTGGCTTCTGGTCACAATGGCCCCAGGGGTCAAACAAGCTCTGTCCTGTTAGGACAACAGTGTCTTGCAGCTTCCTGGGCCTCCTTGTAATAGCTGTAGCTGGAGAGCTGCCAGTGGAAGTAAAACACAGCTTTTCCTATGAAGACATTCCAGTCCATGGCCTGTTTGTCATACTTAGATCAGCCATAGCACAAATTGGTACTGTGGCATGCTTATCTACAGTGACATGTGTCTTTATCCTGTCCTCTTATAGAGTCCTAAGTCTTGTTACCTGGACAATGTACTATAGCTTTACAATCAGACTCAGGAGTGTTCCTAGAGAAACTTCCTCCAATGAGAATGGTGCTTTCTCCACAGAAGGTTCTGGTGGGGGTCAGTTCTCTGGATGGATTGCACACAACCAACCATTACACCAGATGACTGCAACTGGAATGCTCATGTTAAAGGACCATAAGTACTTCTCTTGGTGATTCTTGGGAAATTGTGCAAGGGATTGACATGGTGGATCAGTCAATTAGAAATTAATGAAAAGATACTACACTAATTATATTAATCACTATGTTATACAATTGTATCATTACAAAGCATATAGACTGTCATAATCTATATTAATCATTATATTAATATTGGATTATTATATTATTTTTTTTGCCAGTCCTGGGCATGAGCTCAGGGCCTGAGCACTGTCCCTGGACTTTCTCAAGGCTAGAGCTCTACCACTTGAGCCACAGAATCACTTCTGGCTTTTTTCTATGTATGTGGTACCGAGGAATCGAACCCGGGTCTTCATGCATGCTAGGCAAGCACTCTACCACTAGGCCCAACTCCCGGTCTAATTTTTATATGAACTATATCAATATTATATATATTTTGGCCCATGCTAGCCTTGAACTCAGGGCCTGGGTACTGTCTCTGAGATTCTTTTGCTAAAGACTAGCCATCTACCATTTGTGACATAGTGCCATTTCTGGCTTTTTCTGTGATTAATTAGACAGAGTCTCAAACACTTACACACCCAGGCTGACTTCAAACCACGATCCTCAGATTTCAGTTTCCTGAGTAGCTAGGATTATAGATGTGAGCTACCAGTACCCAGCTATATTATTATAGAAATTATATTAATAATCATATCTATAATCATAATTATCAATTAACTCTAATAAGTAGTAAAAATGTCTTGTAGCAGCAGAAAGATAAGCTGAGACTGAGATCAATCACCAAGAGCTCAAGTCTCCAGTGTTCAGAGCAGATCAACACCTTGTCTCTTCTGGGAATGTAACATCGGATCTCCATGTCCGAGTTTGGGAAGCAGCGCTAGTTCATTCATACAGAATGGAGTCACAGCCGTTATATCTGCCTTAGAAACTGGCCCAGCAAGGTAGTTTTCCAATGCCCAGACCTGTCCTCAGCAAGTGCTGGGCCACTGGAAGCAGAGAGAAGAGAGCCAGGGGCACTGGTGATGAGATTATATTGGCACACTTTTAGTAGATAGTGGGAGTCATTTCTGGTAAGCTTTCCCCTGTCAAAAAATGGCTCAAGTTCTGCAGTCCTTGCAAGCAATCAGGTCAAGGAAGACATTTCCCAGGTCCCTCATCCTGGATGGATAGAAAGGAGAGCAGATCCTTATATGGTGATTTGATTTCCCTTTCAACCCGCAGTGAAGAGGACTTAATGAGAAAGAGAACAAACAATATCTCAAAGGAACAAATATTGCTTTAAATGGGACCCTCTTCACTGAGAAATTGGACTGTAGTGTGTGTGTGTGTGTGTGTGTGTGTGTGTGTGTGTCTGTGGGTTGGTACTGGGGTTTGAACTCAGGGCCTCATACTTTTGCTTAACTCTGTGGTTTAAGACTGTGCCCTACCACTTGAGCCATACATCCACTTCCATCTTTTTGCAAGTTAACTGGAGATTAGAATATCAAAGACTTTTATACCCTGTCTGGCTGGGATTGTGAGTCTCAAATCTCAGCCTCCTGAGTAACTAGGATTATAGGCATCCCTGCTCAGCCGGGCTGTACTTTTCACAGAAGTTGTGTTTCTTGAATAGGGTTCCCACAATGGGAGAAAAGCTGGTAGATACAAAGAGACCAGGGAAAGCCATGCTGGTATGGAAGATATCTGATACTGAATTCAACCTGGCACTCATTTCTACCCAGAATGTGCTCATTTTGTATGCCCACACATCCCATATTACCTGAGAAGGAGATGCTGAGTTGAGATCTGGAGTTGAAAGGGCCCCTGGGCTTGATTGGTGTCCCATTTCCCTGTCACAGATAACCATCCTCTCCTGACACATGATCACTTTCCTCTGCATGCGTGGGGGGTGGGGGTGAGGGTGGGGTGGGAGGGATGCATGCATGCACATGTGCATGTGCCAGTATTAGGGCTTGAACTCAGAGCTTCAGGCTCTCTTTTCTTTTTTTCCCCCGAAGGCCAGTGCTTTACCACTTAAGCCACACAATTTGCTCCACCTGTGACTTGTTTGTTGGTTAATTCGAGTTAAAGGGCCTCAAGGACTTTTCTGCTTACACCAGCTTTGAACTATGATCTTCAGATCTCAGCCTCTTGAGGAGTCTAGATTACAGACACAAGCACCTGGCCCCACTTCTCTTTTTTTTTAATTTTTCGGTCAAACATGGGGCTTGAACTCAGGGCCTAGGTACTGTTTGGGAGTGTTTTTATGCTCACAACTACTGTTCTATCACTTTCAGCTATACAGCTTCCCTTATAGTTTTCTGGTTGTTCATTGTAGATAAGAGTCTTTTGGATTTTCCTGCCCTGGCTGGCTTCAAATCATAACACATAGATCTCAGCCTTCTGAGTAGCTTGGATTACATATGTATGTCACCAGCATCTGGCTTCACTTTTTTTTGTCAGTTGTAGGGCTTGAACTCTGGGCCTGGGCATTGTCCCTGAACTCTTCAGCTCAAGGTTGGCACTCTGCCACTTGAGCCTCAGCACCATTTCCGGCTTTTTTCTATGTATATGGTACCGAGGAATCAAACCCGGGTCTTCGTGCATGCTAGGCAAGCACTTTAACCACTAGGCCAAACTCCCGGCCCCAGTGTCATCTTTTTCAACATTATCACCCATCCCTTTCCTACTCATCCCTTCCCTTACTCTTCTTAACATATACACTGGATTTTCCCCCTTTTTAATTGTTTTTTATAACAGGGAGATATAGAGGGGTTACAATTACGTAAGTCAAGTACAGTCCATTTCCTCTTGGGCAATGTAACTCCACAGTGCCACTTCTGGTTTTCTGGGAGCTAATTGGAGATCAGAATCTCATGGACTTTCATGCCCGGGCTGGCTTTGAACCATCATCCTCAGATCTCAGCTTCCTGAGTAGCTAGGATTATAGGTATGAGCCACCCCAGCACCTGGCTTCACTTTCTTTTTTGGTGAAGGGTGAAGGGAGACACATTGGCATAGTGTCCCTGTACCCATGGGCACCACAGTAATATTCATACAGTGGAATGGAAAGTCTGTCTCAGTCCTTCTAAAGGCCTCTTGTGGTTATGGCAGACATGGGTGATCTATTTGCCAGTTTTATTATATACGAGACTCAGGAAACCCTTCTGTGTGTTCCATGCTTTAATTGGAGAAGTTGTTGCCACTTCTACTGGCAGATCTCTAGTTGTATTATTCTAACTATTGCTTGGATAACAGCCTCCTGGCCTGGGCCATCACATGGCTACCATGCGATTTTGATTAGCGCTGACACAGCATATGATTTTAGGCCTTTGAGTTGCCAATAAAAGGACTTCAGGGTGGGCTGAGTCAGGAGACTAAGGCCACATATCTGTGCAAACACGAGGAACCTATGGAGGTGATTATCTTTGGCTCTTCTGACATCAGTGAAAGGCAAAGATGAGGAAATGATGCGATTTGGAACAACTCTGGATGTCCTCTAAGTTTTTCTGTAAACTACAGGGGCAAGTTCCAATGTCAGAAAATAGCCACATCCAGCAATGGAGAACACTGAAAGGCTGTGTGGTCTCCCTCTATGGAAGGGTGCTCTCCTGACCAGTCCTCAAGAACAATCCCTGAAATTCCTTCCAGTTCTTTGTTGCTAGCACACCGTTGTCCTTAAGGACATGAACTGTTTATGTGTGGGACACTTGGTCTCCAATAGAGGGTGGAGTTAATTTGGGAACGGCTGGAAGCTTTAGGAGGAGGGACTAGCTGGAGAAAGTAGATCACTGAAATCTTATTCACTTGGTCCCAACTAGGGGATAGGACTCCTTTTTGGGAGGTGCTCTTCTTTCTCATTCTCTGCTTCCTGGCAGCTGTGAGGTAAGCAACTGCAGCCTTGTCTTCTTGCTTCCATAATGTGCTGCCTCATCATGGGCCCAGAATGAATGGAGCCAAGGATTTGAGCTCCAATCTCTAAAACCACGAGCCACAAGTAAATCTTCTTTTAAGTTCTTTCTGTCTGACAGACACTGACACACAGATGATGGATGCTAACCAGTAGCACTGATTTATCACATGCTGTTCAGTCAGTGGTCTACTGTGGCTTTCGAGTGACCCTTCTCTGTTTCCTGTCCACCATGAGGTGTGCAGCCTCTGCCACATGTCCCTACCACCATGATGCTCCAAAGACATGGATCCGGTAATGGAATTGTGAACTAACATAAATCTCTTCTCTTCAGAGTTGATTTCCTCAGGTATTTGGTCACAGTGAGGAAGAGCTGCAGAATAAAAAATTACCTTTGCAGTTGCCTAATCGTTGTCTGCACAACCTGGTTTTGAGTTAGGATCATTACTTTTTAGTTAACTCATTTCTCCTTCTCTTGAGAATGTTACAGTTCCCCACATTTTTCTTTCTACACTTGTGAACTTAAGTTATGATAAAATGACTTGGGTTGTCATTGGAATGCAATTACTTTACCTTGTTTTGCACATTGGAATAAAATTTAAGAGCTCTTCTTCAAAGGCCTCATTTATTCTTCAGACTTTCTTAAATCCCTGTTTTAATGCCAAATTAATGTTAACTTAATCTTAAAACATTCGGAAACAGCCCCGAGCATATGGTTGCTTTGTTAGTGATAAACTTGTTCTAAAGCAACTCATTTTCTTAGAAGTCTTTTGTTCAAAGACTTTTTGGAGATTTTTTTTTCTCTCGTGGGCAGAGAATGTTTTACTTGCATATATTCAGTTTCCATGGCTTGACAATAGCTGATGTAGATGGAGCGGGCTTTAGGAGAATCTGAAGAAGATGTACAGTCCCAACAAGCAGGGAGGAAGGTGAAAACCTCAGTCTCATGAGAGGCAGCTGTCCATCTCATAGCATACAAACTAGCAATTTGCCATGACGTAGGAAGAGGAATAGCAATCCTGCTATGTGACTTATCTGGGACAGGACCAGAGTAGCTGTCTACGAATCTGCAGAGCATGGACTGCTAACCCATTGCTACAACAGTCTCTTAGTGACCAAAGTCTGTCTATCTGTTCAGCATGGATGGCTGCCTCAAACTCTGCCTGCTGATGGGTTTTGCAATCTTTATGAGAAGCTACCAATTTGAAAATTTAAATTTTTTTTTTGCCAGTCCTGAGCCATGAGCTCACGGCCTGAGCACTATCCTTGGACTTTCTCAAGGCTAGAGCTCTACCACTTGAGCCTCAGCACCACTTCTGGCTTTTTTTTCTATATATGTGGTACCTAGGAATTGAACCCGGGTCTTTGTGCATGCTAGGCAAGTACTCTATCACTAGGCCAAACTCCCAGCCCCGAAAATTTAAATTTTTTAAAAGTATCTTTAAGCTGCTTTACAAAGGGGTTAAAATTCAACATGTTGGTTTATTTTGCTTAATATCACCCTTTCATCCTTCTCCCCCAACCCTCTCCCTCTCATCCATCTCATCAATGTTTCCTAGTCTAATAAGATACACATTGAATATGATAACTGCATTCTCCTCCTCCTTCCTCTCTTGATTTGTCTACTCCTTCAAGTACCAGCCTACTGGTATTCACTTTGTTGGATGATGAGTTTGTGTTTCTAAGGAGTTATACCATTTAAATTCCCCCCCCGGCATATGCCATATTTTAGTTAATATGTTTTATGCACTTGGTATATGACTCCATATGTATTTACTTTCATATTTATAAATCAGTTCTAGTTTTCACATATGAGATAAATCACTATAGCTATATATAGATAAATCTCTCTCCCTACATATCTATATCTATCTATCTATCTATCTATCTATCTATCTATCTATCTATCATCTAAATAATTCTCAATCCATTTTTCAATGAAAGGCACCCAGTTTCTATACGTCATTGTAATGAACAGTGAAGCAATGAACATGATTATGATAGTACAAGTGGCTTTACTTTATTCTTACTTGTAATCTGTTGGCTACATTCCTAAGAATAGCATTGTTGGATTATAGAACAGTTTATGTCTAGTTTTTCTTTCAGGAATTCCAAAACTGCTTTCCAGAGTGGTTGCACTAGTATATGTTCCTACTAAGAGTATAATAGGGTTTATTTTCCCCACATCCACACTGGCTACTATAGTTTGTACTCTTCATTTTATTTTTATATCTTTTATTATTATTAAGTAGTTATATAAAGGAGTTGCCATTTAACAAAGCAGTTTATGAATCAATGAATTTTATCAGTGTCATCTTTTCTTTTTTTTTTTTTTGCCAGTCCTGGGTTTGAGCTCAGGGCCTGAGCACTGTCCTTGGACTTTCTCAAGGCTAGAGCTCTACCACTTGAGCCTCAGCACCACTTCCGGCTTTTTACTATGTATATGGTACCGAGGAATCAAACCCGGGTCTTCGTGCATGCTAGGCAAGCACTCTACCACTAGGCCAAACTCCCGGCCCCAGTGTCATCTTTTTCAACATTATCACCCATCCCTTTCCTACTCATCCCTTCCCTTACTCTTCTTAACATATATACTAGATTTTTCCTCTTTTTAATTGTTTTTATAACAGTGAGATATAGAGGGGTTACAATTACATAAGGCAGGTACAGTCCATTTCCTCTTGGACAATGTAACTCCTTCCCTCACTCTCTCCCAGGTTTTCCTCCTGTCTCTACCCACAAGTTGTAGAGTTCATTTTCATGTATCTAGAGAGTACCACTACTGCATTTGTTCACCCTTCAGCCATTCATTCTGTGTCTTCCCTTGTACCATCCCCAAGACAGATAAATGAACAAACAAGACAAAAAGAAAACAAATCAACAGCAAATTACAAAACAACAACTTTTTGTTTCCATTTCCTGGAGTTCATTTTGTTCAATATTGTTTTATATGGTCAGAGGCACAGATTTGTTGTGCCTTTGTATTTCTTTCCTAAGACTATCCTCCTTAGGCATTCACACACTGTGAGACCAAAGTCCTGTATAACTTATCATGTTCTCGAGTATTTTAGATCTAGCTTCCACATAAGAGAGAAAATACTGTTTTCCTCTCTAAGCTTGGCTTCCCTCACTTAACATGACATTCTAGGTTTATACATTTCCCTGCAAATGCCATGATTGCTGTGTAAAATTCTACTCTGTACAGGTACCACATTTACACTGGATTCTTGACTGCATTTTACCCCCTTTCTCTTTTTCATCTATCCTTTTCCTCTTGATTCCACCCTACCCCTTCCTGGTGTTTTATTTTGCTGAACTTTGAGTTTATTTTTTTAAGGAATTGTACTATTTGAGGTCTCCAATAAATGTGCTGTATAGTTTGCCATCTCGGACCCCTCCTACGTTTTGTATTCTTGAAGATGGCTATTCTAACTGGAGTGGGATAAAATCTCTGTGTGGTTTGAATTTCCATGTGCAATCAATAATATTGGCAAATAAGACAATACTTTCTAATCACATTGCTCAGCGCTTCCCCTCCTTTGGTCCTGCTTGTCCCATTTTTCTTGTCATCTACTAGGTGGAGTGGAGTGTACCTTGTGGCTCAAGACTGGTCTTCCTGGATCCTGCTTGTCCTTGGTCTGCTTCTCGGTGTCCTCATTCTCCTGTCAGCCTGCTGGGTTCTGCTTAGCAGCCACTTTGCTCCCATGTCAAAGTTTGTTCTCCAAGAACTCTTTTATCCCTCTAAGTACTCGAGGTATAATTATAACTATCACAATGCCACCTCCAAGGACTGGGTGAAAATTAATGAAGTGCTTCTCACAGGCTTTCAAATGTTGTCAGAAGAACTTGCTACTTTCTCACAAAGTGCTATTCCTCCCCTACCAGGTAGAAATGAAAGAAATCATAAGGCAATGATTCTAAAATACTGACAACTCACTGTATAGGTCTGAATCACCTTGGTGGGGTGGAGGAAGATGGATCCCTTTATAACAAGGCACACTTAGCTGTGCACTGGTGGCCCATGCCTGTAGTCTTAGCTACTCATGAGACTGAGCTCTGAGGGTCATGGTTTCAAGCCAGCCTGGACAGCTGAATGTGAAGCTATAGCATAAGTGGTAGAGTGAGCGCAAAAGTTTGGAGACAGTGCCCAGGCCCTGACTTTAAGTCCCAGGATTGGTGTGCATACACACATACACACACACACACACACACACACACACACACACACAGACACACAGACACACAGAGCACATTCTCTAAATGGAAACAGGAAGGTTTTTTTCTCTTTTTTGCCATTTTTATTTTCTTTTTGTCTTTTTTTGTTCATTTATCTGTCTTTGGGAGGGTAAGTGGGGCACAGAAATGGAGGGACAAAGGATGAACAAATGCAGCAGTGGTATTCACTAGATACTATTTGGAAAATGAATTCTACAACTTGTGGGTGGGGACAGGAGGGAGTACCTAGGAAAGAGTGAGGAAAGGAAAAGAAATGTACTCATTACCTGACATGTCATTGTAACCTTTCTGTACATCACCTTTACAATAATATTTTTTTTACAAAAAAGGGGAGGAAAAAGGCTCCGTAGGCACAATAATCCAAAAAGGAATAAAAAGGCAGATTCTCAGGCTCTGTCCTGCTCTAAAAAATAAAATCCTGGAAGGATAGGGCTGAGAATTTTGATATTTAGCAAGCAACCACCTGCCCTCATTCACAAAAGTTTGAGGACACCAAATTTTCAGAAGCCTGTAATTAGTGTTTTGTAAGAAAAAAACTGTTAAGTGAAAAAGCGTACTGTATTAGAAGGAAGTGAAAGAAATATGACAGCAATTTAAGTAATAAAAACAAATATGACAGCAATTCAAAAGAAAAACAAGTTTTATGCAAAAAGAGTCTGGGACATGCACAGAAAAAGGTTGGGTAGGTTAAAGGAAGAATAGGAGAAAAAGACAAAGGGATTCAATCAAGTTGGAAAAGTTGGCAAGAAAAGGGGCTTGTAATACAAGTGCAGGTAGACCAGTTGTCTGCTCTATGAAATGATGTAAGAAATGGGACTTGGTTTCTTTCTGAGGATTATATTTCAAAGGCTGATTCTTAGAATCTAGAAGTTGCTTTTGCCATGACATAATGGTTCATGGCTGTATTCCAAGAGACTCTGGAGGTAAAGATTAGGGTGATTGACGTTTGAAGCCCTATTAGGCAAAAAAATTTATTGAGACCCCATGTAAATTGGACATGGTAGGATGCAGTGGGGATCCAAGCTACAAGGAAAGCAGATAGAAAGACTGCAGTCCAGGAGAGCCAAGGTAAAATGTGAGATCTTATCTTAAAAAGAAGTAGGGCCGGGAGTTTGGCCTAGTGGTAGAGTGCTTGCCTAGCAAGCACAAAGACCTGGGTTCGATTCCTTGGTACCACACACATAGAAAAAAAAAAGCCAGAAATGGTGCTGAGGCTCAAGTGGTAGAGCTCTAGTCTTGAGAAAGTCCAAGGACAGTGCTCAGGCCCTGAGCTCAAGCAAAAAAAAAAAAAAAGAAAGAAAGAAAAAAAGAAGTAAAGTGACCTGGGAGTTTGGCCTAATGGTAGAGTGCTTCCCTAGCATGCATGAAGACCCAGGTTTGATTCCTTGCTACCACATACATAGAAAAAAGCCAGAAGTGGTGTTGTGGCTCAAATGGTTGAGCTCTAGTCTTAAGAAAAACCCCAGGGACAGTGCTCAGTCCCTGAATCCAAGCCCAGGACGGGCATAAATAATAATAATAGTAATAATAATAATAATAATAATAATAATGATAATAATAAGAGCAATTGGGCTGAGGGTGTGAGTTAAGTGATAAAGTGCCTGTCTAAGAAGCACAGTGTTCTGAGTTCAAATCCTAGTACTGCCAAAAAAAAAGGAAAGATAAAGAATGATACTTATGTGCTGCAAGTGGTCTATCATAGAAGCTAGAAGTCCTTTTAAATAAATACTTTAAGGAAGGCAGGCAAGACATCTATATCAGTTTTGAGTTAAAATGAAAGGTAAATATTTCTGGCTATGCTGGGCTTTCACAGGCAGGCATTTCAATGGGATGTGGGCTGGGCTCAAGCCATTTTAGTGACCTAGCTTTGTCTTCTTGAACGTTAAGCTGGAGTTTAGAGAATGATGCTTTTTTCTTTCTTTTCTTTTTCTTTCTTTCTTTTTTTTGGTTGTTGTTCTTATACCCAGGTGTTTGAATGTAAACTCTTGCCCTCTTGGTTAGCTGGCTCATGTAGGGTAGTCTACCACTTGAGCCATGCCTCCAGTCTGGCTTTTTTCCAGTTAATTGGAGATGGAATTTCATGAACTTTTCTATTTCCCAATGGCTTGGAACCATGATCCTCTAGACTGCAACCTGTCTAAGCAGAGCATATTCTGTTGCTTTACTTGGAGGCAGCCCAAATGAAGAATGGAAGACCAGTGCTCTCAGCACAGGCTGGGAGAGACATGCAATATACAGTAAAAAGGCCTTTGGAAGGAGTGGTCCAGGAAGACTGGTGTAGATATCCATCCCATGAGTTACCACCTGTTCCCATTCTCCTCTCTCTGAGGTCACCATAACTCTCCTGTCCCTGTTCCATGATGCCCAATGGCTACACAGAAGCAGATGGCTTGTCTTAATTCATGGTAGAGGAAGGCTATACAGTCCTAGAGGCGCTCTCTCTCTCTCTCTCTCTCTCTCTCTCTCTCTCTCTCTCTCTCTCTCTCTCTCTCTCTCTCTCTCTCTCTCTCTCTCTGTCTCGTGTGTGTGTGTGTGTGTGTGTGTGTGTGTGTGTGTGTGTGTGTAATGTGCAGTTTGAATGAGCACAGGGAGTCTGGTAGCTTGGAGGAGAGAGCTAGATTAGAGGGATTAGGTTACTGTTCACCAATGTTTGCTGCCCTCCCTGGGGAAGTGGGCTCTCCAGAGTCCAAGGACACAAGAGTGCCTTGAGGAATTTCTGAGCACCCCCTTGAAACATGGCCTGTGGTTTGCCTTGTCTAATCTCTCTGTGGACATTCTGGATGACTTTCTCTTGGGTATATTCCTGCAGTCTAAGCCAGAGAGCACAGGTTTGGAACTACAGCCAGCCTCTGCAGACCTGCAGAAGAACAGAGCCACTAACCTCTGGGATCTAAGCCAGGCTCACAAATGCTTCTATAAAGGGCCAGAGAGGAAACACTTTAGGGCTTAGCAGTCATGTGGCTTCTGTCAAAACCACTCAGCTGTGGGTCAGTAGCAGTGGAGGGAGGGAGAGAGAGGGAACAAGAGGAGCAGAGGACAAAGATGAGGTCAGACAGAGGGAGAGGAGGAGGGAGAGAGACAGAGATAGAGAGAGCGCAAGTGAGCAAGAAAGTGTGAGAGAGAGAGAGAGACAGAGAGAGAGAGAGAGAGAGAGAGAGAGACAGAGAGAGAGAGACAGAGAGAGAGAGAGAGAGAGAGATCCAGAGACACAGAGAGAGGGAGAGACAGAGGAAGATACAAGGAGATGGAGAGAATTACAGAGAGAGATAGCAGAAAGGAGAGAAAGTGGGAATAGACAGGGAGATAGAGAGAAAGACAGATGCACACAGAGAGTCAGAGAGACAGGGTCAGAGACAGAGACAGAGGAGAAAGAGACATAGACACAGAGATACAGAGAGAGACAGAGGGAGATATAGAAAGAGATGGAAAGAAAGAGAGAGGAAAGGAGAGAATGACATAGAAGAGAGAGACAGAGACAGTCAGAGACTGAGACAAAAGAGACAGAGAGATAGAAAAGCAGAAAGAGAGTCAAAACAGAGAAAGATACAAAAAACCCCAGAAAGTCACACACAGCAACACAAAGAGAGACACAGAGGCAGAGGAACAGAATGACATAGAGGAAGGGTCAGAGAGAAAGGAGACAGACAGACAGACACACACACACACACACACACACACACACACACACGCACACAGAATTCCTATGCTGTCCTGGAAACTAGCTCCCCAACACTCCCTAGCCTGTGGAGTGTGCTACTGGCATTCAGGCAAAGTCCTCCCCACTTAGTTCATGTTCTCTGGAATTTCCTAAGACATCCCCAGTGGTTGTGCTTCACTAATCTCTTAGATGTCTTTCAGTGCAATCAAATTGACAAGCAAGATGAACCATGACGCAGGGTTAAGTTTTCTTCTGCCAGTGCCTGCCAAGTACAAGTCTAGTTTTCTCCCACAAATGCTCTGGAGAACCTCCCTCTCTTCCGAGGATTGAACTTGCTGGTAACACAAGAACAGAATCAGACTTTTTTTTTTTTGCCAGTCCTGGGTTTGAGCTCAGGGCCTGAGCACTGTCCTTGAGTTTTCTCAAGGCTAGAGCTCTACCACTTGAGCCTTAGCACCATTTTGGGCTTTTTTTATATGTACGTGGTACTGAGGAATCGAATCCGGGTCTTTGTGTAGGCTACCTCTAGGCCAAACTCCCAGTCCCCAGACTCAGACTTTAAATGGTGTCTGAAAGAAGCAAAACTCTCAAGGTCATGGGCAGTTTGAGTTGAGGTATCAGAAGCCCAGGAGGAAGCAGTCGAAGAAGTCCTGAGGAAATCAATGCATTATTATTATTGTTGTTGTTGTTGTTGTCGTTTGTGTTACTGCTGCTTCTGGGGCTTGAACTCTGTGCTTGGGTGCTGTCTCTGAGCTTGTTTGCTCAAGGCTGGGGCTCTCCCATTTGAGCCAAAGCTCCACTTCTGACTTTTGATGCTTAATTGAATATTAGAGTCTCATGGTCTTTGGTACCCAGGCTACCTTCAACTCATGATCTTCAGACCTCATCCTGATTAGGTAAGATTACAGGCATGAGCCACTGGCACCTGGCTTAGAAATGTCTTATTTATAGGGAATTAATTAATGGGGGACACATTCTTCCCATTCCAGTTAGAGTCTTTTGTCTGTTGAGCAATTTCTCTAGCTGATCTTCATATCATTGCCAAGGAAATTAGAGCCAGATTAGGATGGAATGTATTATTTAATTCCTTCATTTATTTATAAGTCCCTGTTGATACCTCCTCTCTTTTGAAGCAGTTGAAGTGCAGGCTACACATTGGCAGATGAGACCCAAGCTTCAAATGGCACGGTGGCATTTGCAAGCCCTGTGATTTCCTGTCTACGTTTGCTTTGGAAGGAATGCGAATGAGGAAAGCTTGGGACCAGCCATCTGCTCAAATCCCAGAGGCTTATGTTTCTCATTTGGTGTGAAATTTGGAGTTAGGAGGCTGAAAGAGGGAGAGCCATAGTAGACAATTTATCCTTCTGAATCTGCTTGTCATTGAAATTCCAGAGGCCCAGCTTCCTCCAACCCAGCTTCTGGCTAGCCTAAGATTCCTTGATGAGTTAGGACCAAGTGGCTTCTGCAGAGGGGAAGTCTGTGATTGGCATTTTCCACTGTTGTCCTGCCTCCTCCTCCTGTTAGTCAAAACCCATTCATCTAATCATTCATAATTATCTGAAGAGAATCAGCTGTCTGTCTTTCTTTTGTCCTTTTGTGCTATCTACCTTCCAGCCTCAGTTTCTAAAATCTGAGTTGTAATCTAGTTGTTTCTCTACTGACACACTTCTGTTCCTTCCCTACCACACACGGAGTCTGGTGCTAGTCTAGCCTCACAGTCTAGTTCACCTTAACTCACCTTCCTTGTTCTGTCTTTCCAGATGGCCTTGGAGAGGCCCTCAATATCATCCTATATTCTTACCACCTCAAAGACTTTGGACGACTGCTTCTGAGCCAAGACTGATCTCTTACCCTCGGGCATTCTCTGGTCTCCAGAGCTTTCTTCATGACTTAAATGAATCACCCAGTAATTAACACACCAGTGGCACTGTAGTAGTCCTTCTTAGATGAGAGTGGATGTGAAAATATGTAGGTTCCTGCCTGGTAATGGGTGTGTAAATACTCCAGCTGCCTCCCTGGGGTTTGGTGTGAAAAAACCCCGGCTCTATGTCTGTGAGTTGGTGTTTAAGTACCCCAGCTCTCTTCCATGGTTTGGCCAGGAACAAATACAATAACATATTCTCTTTCAAGGACTTCATGGGAAAGTTGTTACTGTTCCATTCCAGAAGACAAGAAAAAAGGAGTCTTCCCAGGACATTGCAAGGTGTTGCACTGAATAAAAAAGGCCTACAACTGCACTCAGTGCAGGCCTGCTGGAGTCTCAGAAACAGCCATGTTCACTGGTCATACTCACTCAACAACAGATACTAGCATGGATGGGGGGGCGGCACACAGGAAAGGAATCATATTACACAGTTAAAGGGAATGTGCCACTACTATGGAAGGCAGTTTAGAGAGTACTAAAAAACCCCCCTAAACATAGAATTACCTATGATCCAGCCATGCTTGAGCATCTGCTCAGAGCATTGTAAGTTATTATAAGTCAGGATATAGTGAAGATGCTGGCACAACCATGTTCATTGTTGCACTATTCACCGTAGCCAAATTGTGGAAACAGATCAGATGCCCTTCAGTGGTTGAGTGGATCAAGAGAAATACACATGTGATATATAATAATTATTGTATATTACCTTTACCCAGTCCTGGAGCTTGTACTCTGGTCCTGGATGCTGTTTCTGAGCTTTTGTGCTCAGGGCTAACACTCTACCAGCTGAACCACAGTTTCACTTCTTTTTCTTTTTGTAGTTTATTGAAATAACTGTATCATTGACTTCCTTACCTGGCCTGTCTTTGGACAACAATTTTCAGATCCCAGCCTCCTGAAAACCCAGCTATATTTCTTATTTCTATTTATTTCTTATTTTTTTGACAGTCCTGGGCTTGAGCTCAGGACCTGAACACTGTCCTTGGGCTTTCTCAAGGCTAGAGCTCTACCACTTGAGCCACAGCACCACTTTCAGTTTTTTCTATGTATGTGGTACTGAGGAATTGAACCTGGGTCCTCGTGCATGCTAGGTGAGCATTCTACCACTAGGCCAAACTCCCGGCCCTTATTTATTTATTTTATCATATATATGTAAGGGAATTCTACTCATTCATTAGGAAGAATGATATTATATAATTTGTAGGAATAAGGATGGACCTGGGGAAAATTATGTTAAGGGAAATAAGTCAGGCTCAGAGACATAAAGAATGTGTGTTTTCTATCATATGTGGATGTTATATCTAAATTATAAATATATGAGTAAACATAGAGCATCATATACACATATATATTAGCTAAAGTATCATACATACAGAGGAGAATTACAATAGGGGAAGTCCTTTCAGCAACTAACTTACAGTCCAACAAAATGAATACCAGGAAGCTGAAACTTGAGGTACTGGAGAGAGGTGAGGTCAAGGTGAGGGAGGGAAGACAAATGGAAAGAGGAAAGGTGGGCAAATTCAATTTCAGCCAGGTGTGGTGGCTCACGCCTGTAATCCTAGCTACTCATGAGGCTGAGATTTGAGGATCAAGGTTCAAAGCTAGTCTGGGCACAAAAGGATCTGAGACTCTTATCTCCAATTAACCTCTAGAAAACGGGAAGTGGGGCTTGGCTCAAGGGTAGGGCAGTAGCCTTGAGCTGAAGAGCTCAGGGACAATGTCCAGGCCCAGAGTTCAAGTCCCATGACCCACAAAAAGAAAATTCAATATCAATGTATATATGTGAGAGTGGAATCAAATTTGAGGGGTTGGGGAGGGTTAAGAGAGATGGGGGAGGGATGATGAGAGGCATCAAGAAGCATTATTCTCACAAACTGGCTTTCTGAATTGAAACTCCTTTGTATAACTACTTAAACACAATAGAAAATGGAGTCAATTATGTTTTCAAGAATTAGAATTAATATCAACTAAAAAAGAAACCAAATCAATTAAATTTTTTATTATCGAGGTAATGTATAGAGGGCTTCCAGTTGCATTTGTCAGATAGTAGGTACATTATTTCTCAGACATTGATATCCTTTCTTATGTTTTTGTCCTCATTTCCCTCCCCCCACCCCTTTCCAATCATCTTGTTTCCCCTGTTCTCTTTCCCATTTCAAATAAACAAATAAATGTATATACAATATACCAGGTAACAAAGTCAGACACGGTAACAATATGAGATTAACCAAAGGGGGAGAAAAGAGAAGAGAAATAACATTGTATATTAAGAACAATAATCACACAAGATAAAGCTCTTGTTTCCATATCCTAGAGACCCTTTCATTTAGTCTCATCCTCTATGTCCTTACGTATCTATCTAGGTTTTGCGCTATTGTAATCCTCTACTAGGAGGGTTCTGGATGTGTAGTAATTATTACAAATGAGGGAAACCATGGAGCCTATGTTCCTTTGAGTCTGGCTTACTTCATGTAATATGATTTTTTCCAAGTCTTTCCCTTTCCTTACAAATGGGGCAATGTCATTCTTTCTCATGGCAGCATAGAATTCCTTTGTGTATAAGTACCACATCTTCTTGATGCAGTCATCTACTGAGGGGCATCTGGAAACAAACCAATGTTTATTTTAAAGGAAACTACTACAATTGAATGCAAGCCCCATAGGCAACTTATGGAGAGCACCTAACAGCAAGAAGGATCATGGGAACCAGCCAGACAGGAACTTGACCCCACCCCGCCCTTCTTCATCTTAGGGAATAGAAATGACATCCAGACTGGGTACTGATGGCTCGCATCTGTCATCCTAGCTACACTGGAGGGTGAGATCTGAGAATTATGGTTTGAAGCCACCCTGGGTGGGGAAGTCTGTGAAACTCTCTCTCTCGATTTGCCAGTCCTGGAGCTTGAACTCAGCCTGAGCACTGTCCTTGTGCATTGTCAAGGCTAGAGCTCTACCACTTGCGCCACAGCACCACTTCTGGATTTTTCTGTATATGTGGTACCAAGGAATAGAACCCTGTTCTTCATGCATGATAGGCAAGCACTCTACCACTAGGCCACACTCACGGCCCTTGTGAGACTCTTAATCTCCAATAAATCACTACGAGAGCCAGAAGTGGAGCTGTGGCTCAAGTGGTAAAATACCATCCTTGAGCAGGAAAAGTTCAGGGACAGTTTAAGCCCTAGGACTAGCAACAGAAAAAAGAAAATAAAAGAAATAACACCCCCCCCCCAATTTCTTTTCTCTGTCTCTCCTTTTATTGGGTACTCTGCTTTGGATAAATAGTTCATTTTGTTTTGTAGTAAAAGAATCCAGTTTGATTTATGACCCATAGTTTAGATATATAAGAGACTCTTGCAAAAGTATGTCTATATAAATCTCAGCCATCCTTGGGATATTTATTGTTTTGTGCATGTGGAAGAAAAGGAAGCTGAGGTTTTAGCCTTTTTAATCTGTGTGTATTGGAAAGTATTTTTGACTCATCAGCATTTCCGGCCCTTTGGGGAGGTAGAATTGACTCTGAGCCACAATTGGCCAAGTTTCCTTCAGAATCTTCCTGCATCTACATATTGCTCTGGTCTATTTTACACCGTCACCCTAAATTGTCATTTATTTATTGTTTGTAGTCCCAGGTCAAAAGTCATGTCCAGGCACTTGGGTGGGTGAGTGGAGAGGAGTATTTGCAAATAGCTCTTCTTTTTTTCTGTTTTTTTTTTTTTCTGCCTTTCTCTTCCCACCTGCTGCTTACCAAACAGACTCCACTGTGGATTCAGAGTTACAATAACAGGAGTGTTAGCTTCAGTTGGGCACTGGTGGTTTATCCCTGTGCTAGTAATTAGTCAGGAGGCTGAAATCTGAGGATTGTGGTTCAAAGCCAGCCTGGGCAGGCAAGTTTATGGGACTTATCTCTAGTAAATCAACAAAAAGCCAGAAGTGGAAGTATGGCTCTAAAAGAGCTCCAGCTTTGAGTGAAAAAACTAAAGACTATCATCCAGATCCTGAGTTCAAGTCTCTACAGGCATGCACAAAAAAGTAAACCTTACAGACCAAGCGCTCTAAAGAAGCAGCATTTCCATCTGTAGGTAGCTACTGCACAAGGTAAGGTGTTCATGGCAGCTGTCAGCTGAATTTGAAAAGAATCCTATGGACATTGTTCTAAGACTCCCATCATGGGAAACAGGTAAGTGATCAGTCAGGACTGTGGAAATTAACAAAGACCATCCAAAGAAGAATAACACAGGCTCTGTGTGTGTGTGTGTGTGTGTGTGTGTGTGTGTGAGTGTGTGTGTGCATGCGCTTGCACCAATCCCAGGGCTTGAACTCAGAACCTGGGCACTGTCTTTGAGCTTCTGTGCTCAAGGCCAGCACTTTGAGCCCCAACTCCACTTCCGGTCTTCTGGTCGCTGATGGGATGGCTTCAAACCTCGATCCTCAGATCTCAGTCTCCCGAGTAGCTAAGATGATAGGTGTGAGCCACCAGTACCTGGCAACACAGAATCTTTATTCAGGGCAGGGTAACACGACAGCAGCAAGTGGTGCTCAGCCAATTGTCACGCTTTATTCTCTCCACTGCAGTGGACATGTGATGTGCACAAAGCTGCAATGCAGAATGAATCAGATGTGGGTGAGAGAGGAGTGGATTTTCTCCTGGCTGACCTCAGACCTCAAAAATCCAGGTCTACTCTGGATGTGTGCTGCTTGCTGTTTTGAGAACTGCCTGGACTCCTTGTAGAAGGAGACACTTGTTATCTGAGGAAGTTCCACTGTCCGACAGCTGAGAGATTTCTGCTTTCAAAGATGTCACGTTGTACTTTCTGGAAGCAATCATGTTAATGTCATGCAGGCCCTCTCTTGATGGGTAAATTCACCTCGGCCATCAGAACCAGGGGTTAGTGGCGTTCTGTTTCCTGGATGCCACAGGCCATGGGTTCAGGCTGATGGTTTGAAAACCTATAGGCTGCAGTTCTGGGTGCTGGTGGCTCACGCCTGTCATCCTAGGTACTTAGGAGGCAGAGATCTGAGGATTGTGGTTTGAAACCAGCCCCGGCAGGAAAGTCATGGCAATCTTATGTCCAATGAACGACCAAAAGCCAGAAGTGGAGCTGTAGTAGAGCACTAGTCATGAAGAAGCACAAAAATTCAGGGACAAAGCCCAGGCTCTGAGTTGCAGCCCCAGGACCAGCACCCATACCTGCCCCCCAACACAAAGTATAAGCAGCAGAGTGGATCAGGCTACCTGGTCTCATGGTTGCAGAAGAATCCAGACTCCTGGAAACATCCAGGAGTCTGCTGGACTGGGGGGGTTCCCTGAATGGCAGACTGGAGGCAGGGTAGTTATAGTTCACATGGCACAAGGCACACAGCATACGGGAGCAGCTGTGAGTGTGTGTGTGACTTGGATGAAAGGGGAAGTTTGTGATTGTGTTGTACAGTGAGAAAAGGCACATTTTGAGTGGTTGAGCTGGGAGTCTTTATTAAAGTTCAGCGACTGCATGGTGAACTCCTGTCTCAAAGACCAGTAGCCCAGCGAATACACTTAACACTGGGAACACTGAACTGTGAGAGCTGGAGAGGAAAGAAAAAGCAGAAAAACAATCCCAATAAACTAGATCAGCTCCAGTGGAGAGCTGAAATGGAAAACCATGGTGACCTGAGAAGAGCCTGGAGATAGGAGACAGGACACAAACATGGAGACACGTGGCATGGTGTAAACACCTGAGCTAGTCTGGGACTAAACAGGGTCAGGTCAGGAAGTGTCCTCACATCAAGATAATATTCATAGTTGGGTGCCTGTCATCCTAGTTGCACATGGGGCTGAGATCTGAGGATCTGGGTTCAAAAGCAGCTGGAGCAGGAAGGTCTGTGAGACTCTTATCTCCACTAAATGACTAAATTAGCTGGAAGGGGAGCTGCAGTTCAAGTTGTAGATCACCAACTTTGAACACAGAAGTCAAAGGACAGCGCTGAGTTCAAGCTCCAGGACCAATACAAAAATAATGCACCATGCAGTTGCTGGACTTTACCCTGCCTTTGGTCTGCCATTCAGGGAACCCCCAATCCAGCAGACTCCCGAATGTTTCCAGGAGTCTGGATTCTTCTACAACCATGAGACCAGTTAGCCTGATCCTCTCTGCTGCTTATACTTTATGTGTATGTGTGTGCTGGTCCTGGGACTGCAACTCAGAGCCTGGGCCTTGTCCCTGAACTTTTGTTCTTCTTCAAGACCAGTGCTCTAATACATGAGCCACAGCTCCAATAGACCCTGAAGCTCAGAAAGATGAAATTAGGCCTGAGTTCCCTCAGCCAGGTAACTCAGCTTCCCACTGACTGGCCTGGAGCGACCCTATTATCTTTTCTGTCATTGCTCCTGGAGGGGAAATCTGAGCAGTCTGCTTTCCAGACAGAGCTAGTTGATGTCTGTCAGTGTGGAAGCTTCTCTCCAAGATTTCCCGAGCAGAGGGAACCTTCTGCCTGCCGTTGCTTTTTCTAATAATACTACCACACTTCTCTGTCATAAATTCTCCTTGGTAGAATGGAGCTATGTTCCGCACTCCACCCCCCTCCATGGACCTAACTTCTGCCACCCTATTGAATGCTATAATTCAGCAATAATTGGACTTCCGCAAAGCGCATGCCTGCATGACAGAAGGTCTCGGGGCAGAAGGACATCCATTATTAATCCAACAGTGCTGGCCTTTATCTGGTCCTATGACTTTCTCTCCTAGGAGTTAGGAAGGAAAAAAAAGGTATGTGGCTTCCTTGTGAATTCATTTCTTCCAAGTATTTGTTGTCTAGTTGGGAAGGAGGGTGGTGCAGGACACAGCTTGCAAACGATTATTTGATTTCCTCTCCACTGCCCCAAGGAGGTCCTCTTTGTGGGTTGGGGATGATCCCAGACTATGCAAATACGAGAGGCCCTGAGTGCTGTGATTAGCATAGGCCCCAGGAAGGGGGTTCAGGGGTTTCTGGAAGCAGTCAAGGTTTGAAGAAATTGATGGGAGGAACCTAGATTTTTGTATCCTGTTTCTAGAGAGAAATACCAAAGGAGAGTCATGTTGAGCTATTTGTAACCAAATATTGGTAGAGAATGCCTTCCTTAGAAAGGAAAGTTTACCAGGCTGTGGTTCTTGTTGTTGTTGTTTGTTTTTGTGTCAATATTAGGGCTTGAACTTAGATCCTGGGTTCTGTCCTTGAGCTTTTTTGTTCAAGTCTGGTGCTCTACCACTTACGCCACACCTCTGCTTCTGACCTTTTGCTATTTAATCGGAGGTAACAGTTTCACAGCCTTTCCTGCCTGGGCTAGCTTTGGACTAGAATCCTATTATCTTGGCCTCCTAAACAGGCAGTCCCTCAATCTGCAGGTCCAGTACTGTTTTCTGCCCTCCCACCACCTCCCACCCTGCTCCTGCTCCCCAACTCTGTCCTTGAAAAATTCAGAGAAGAATGGCAAAAGGGGTGAGGATTATCGAGCTGGTGCAGAATGAGACAGGAGACTGAGTCTCCTCTGATCATTCCTGCAAATATGCCCAGGATTGGGTGTATTTTACTTACCAGGAGTGGTGAGGCATGCCTGCTGAGCACATCAGGCAATCTTATGAAGTCTGCTCTGCTCTTGTTCTTGTGAGCAGAAGCCAGGAGCTCTTCTTTGTAAATCTGCCCCTGCTGGGCTCCAGTTGTTGCTTCTGCAGCCTCACATAGAGGCTCTGGTTCTTTATGAACTTCCCTGACCCTTTCTTTCTTGAGTTCACACAATGGTTGGCTTGAGCTCCTCTCAGGGAGTAAAAGCAGGTGGGGCCTGGACCTTTTCTGGGATGAGACATCTTAGCTTCCTCTGCAACTTGTACCATGTTGGCAGTCAATTTCCCTGAATGTCTTTGGCCTTGTGGGGTCCTGGCCACCATGTCAGTGCAAATCAGTCTCTGTCCCTGATTAAAACTTGGGTGGACGTCTTCTCAAGGCTCGCTCTGATTGTGCCTTTGTTGGGAAGGAACAGATTATTGAGGTTTGTCGTGGAAGATGAGAGCAAAGACAAGTTAAGTCCAAGTCTTCCTCCACCTTCCTGTAATTCCTTCCTGTCTTTCTCCAGCATGCTTCATCCTGCAGTGCTGCGGGGCGGGGTGGGGGGGGGGAGGCTCTCATTTCCTCCCTCCTCCCTTTGACTTTGAACCATGACCCCAGGTCTGTACATCCTGGATCTTGGCTATCTCCCTATCACCAGAGTCAGAAGCCCACTGGCTGCTCATTCAGACAATGAAATGAAACATCCTGGAGTTATGGAGTCAATTCCAGCTAGCTGTGGATCCTGGGGCAGGTTTTATTAGCCTCCTGTGCCTCAGTTTACCTATCTGAAAATCTGTCTACATCTTGTGTGGTTGTAAGGATGGACAGGATAGCACTGGACAGGTGCCAGGACTGACCACATGTTGGGTGGTGCCATCTTTCTTTTTGTTTTCTTTGTACCATTGTTACTGGGACTTGGACTCAGGGCCTTGGGCTGTCATGTGGCTTATTGACTCAAGGATTATGGAGCTGGCCTTACTTTCCTCAACTCCTAAAAATCTTCTTCCCACATAAACTTATCCCTTGCCTCCTGCACAGCCTCTACCCCTTACCATCCTCCACCCTGAGCACTCAGTCTCTGTTCCCGCCCACCTTGGCTCTTCCAGGTCTTTCCTTCCAGCTTGTCCCATTCTGCCCCTCTCACTCTCAGTCCAGTGCTCACTTTCTTTTTCTTCAGATGCTTCCTTTCTCTATGTGTCCTGTGTAGCTGGTACTTCAGCTGTGAACTATGCCCAGCTTTGTTGAGATGGTTTCTTGCTTTTTCCTTTTATTGTGTGTCTAGGCTGGCATGGGTCTGTGATCTTCCGAATATTTGCCTCCCAACTAGCTGAGATTACAGGCCTGGCCACATCACCTGGCTTTATTTGGGTATAGGAACTGCACAAAATAATGGGTTTCATGGTAACATTAAAATTACTTTATTGTTATGGATGTTACAGAGGGGTTACAATAATGTGAAATGAATACATTTCCTTCTGTACAGTGTCTTCCCTTCCTTAAGTCCTTTTCCTGTTCTCCCTCCAGTCTCCACCCACAATTTGTATAGTAAACTTTCATCAGTGTGCAATGAGCTCCCCTCCTACGCTTTCTCTCCCCATTTCCCTTGAGCTCTGTAACTTTGTAACAGCTTAATATAGGAATACTCCCTTAGGAATCTTATTTTAGTGATGTTAGAATTTTATACCTGCCAAGTGCCATGACTCACCCCTGAAATTCTAGTTCCTCCAGGAGGCTGAGATCTGAGGATCTCAGTGTGAGGCAGAAATGTCTATAAACCAATTATCCACCAAAAAGCCACGAGTGGAGCTGTGGTTCCTATGTTAGAGCACCAGCCTTGAGTTTTAAAAAAGCCAAGCATAAGTGTAAAGACCTGAGTTCTAGTCCCAGTACTGGCACCAAACACACAAACAAATCAAACAACGACAACCCCCCCCCCCAAACAACAACAACAAACAAAACAAAACAAAAAACCAAGTGACCTAGTGTGGACAAATGAATAAATAAAGCCTCAATGTTAAAAAAAGGGAAATGACCCAGTACTGGTGTGAAATAAATAAGTAAAAGTAAATCAATGTGAAAATTAAAAAAAAAATAGCAAATTGTTGTATACTTGACCAGAGCTCAGAGGTCTTATATTCCAGAATTAAGAACATTTTTTTTGCATAGGTAAAAAGGTGAAAGCTGGATCTCTTTTCAGGAAGAATTATGTCACCCTGCAAGGGATCAGAAGCATATGGACAGTCAAGTCTTCAAGCTGTGCTCAGACCTGCCTTCCATATCTCCTTGGTCTCTCTTCCCCTTCCCCTTCAAATTTGTACCCTCTGGTTTCTGTACATTTATTGCTATGACATAGCTCCAAAATGCATTCCCCTCCTCTTGAGGAAACTAGCTTTTATTTCTGCCTTTTCCTGTCTAAAGACTATTCCCAGGAAGTGTGGGATTGGACTACAAAAGGGATGGAGAGGAGTAGGCATAAATGAATATTCACGAGATTTCAGTGTGGTACAGGCAGTCCCCTTCCCCTTCTGTTCTCTCCACAGTGGAGTCCAGAGGCCCTGTGAAGGTCATTCTTTGGCCTTCAAAGTTATTCTCGGATCTCTGGATCAATGCAGTGTCTTGCATGAGGATGACAGTCTAGGTCATTGGATGTCTCTGCTCTTAGGCCTCTGCCTAGGGCTCTCTTCCCTCTCCTCCTGGTCTGAAGCACCAGCTCAGCCTTTTGCTATCTTTCCTGTTTTCTTCTATCAGCAGGAAAGTCGGGGTTCTATAAGCATAGGCTCAAACTTTTGTTTAACAATGACATTTTATGATTTGTATCTAAAAGGTAAAAAAAAAAATCAGTAAGCCACTAATGGTACCTTCAGAAACAAGGAAAAGAATCAGCAAAACTACATTCCAAATTCTATAAAAAGCCATGCTTTACAGACTGGCTAATGAGTCTGTGGACCTGTGGGAGAGGTTGCTATGCCTCACTGGCCTGAGAACTCGTCTTCTTGGAAGATGAGTAGTGGCTACTTCTTCAGTCTCTTTGCTCTCAGGATAAATGAGCTCTTTCCTGGCAGAGACAGACGAGTACTTTCTTCCAAGAATGGGCCAAAGGCTGAGACTTGGAAAATTATTTCATTGCATAATCTGGATGTTGTCTATGCTCTTAGAAAGACTGCATAGCTTTCCAAGGTGTGTTCTGCACACCTATACATATCTATTACATCTTTCCTCCCTCCCTCCCTTCTTTTTCCTTCTTTCTTTCTATGTCTGTCTTCTATGTCTCCATTATTTCTCTCTCTAGCTATCTGTCATATCTCTCTGTCTTTCTCTGCCCCCCTTCTCTGCCTATCATCTGTCTATGTGTGTGTTCACTCTAAGAGACCACCAACTTTCAAGTGGAAAAAAATGGCAGCTTCATCACCATGCAGATGACATTGTAGTTTAGCAAATATAGGTATATTTGTTTAGGGAAGTTTAAGGAAGACAGCCAAGGCAGGGGTTACCAGTTACAATTCACAGACAAAGAGACTTAAGGGGAAGAGGGTTAAAACAACTTGTATAAGAACACTGATCCAAGATCCAAAGTCATCCTGATTCCTTACCCAGTGGCTTTTACATCAATCTTAAATGTCAAGTTTGGGATGGACCCTGGTGGCTCACACATGTAATCCTAGCTACTTAGAGAGGCGGAGAGCTGAGGATCACAGTTCAAATCCAACATGAGCAAGAGAGTTTCTATATGACTCTTACTTTCAATTAATCTGAAAGTAGAACCGTGACTCAAGTGGTAGGCCACTAGCCTTGAGCTTAAAAGGGAAGAAATTACCCAGACCCTTGAATTCAAGCCCTAATATTGGTACACACAAAAAATAATCAGTGGTGTTTAATAACTTCTAACAGCACTCCATAAATACTTGAAACATATAAAGAGTTGTTTACAGTACTTGCATCTTATAAGGGATATTTACAGGATGATTAAAACTTATTCAACTTCATATCCAAGACTGGAGAATAGGTGATTTTTCATGTTTCCCTAATACCAGATTTCTTCTCCTATTCAATTTGATCATGGTGTTGTCTAAAAGTACCAATTTCTCCCCCCACCCCACTCTTTGGATCTTGTAATTCAGCTTTGCAAACCTCTGGAGAGTACCCAGGTCCAGGGCAAGGCTGCCAGGAGGGTCTGAATAATTCACTAGACTTCAGAGACTTCAGAAGACTTCGGGGATATAAATGTGCCTGGCAGGACCTGGAGTCTGCAGACTGATCATTGGCTGGGACTTCATGGCTGAGGTGGGGCAGGTGGGCAGGGTGGTGGGGGTAGGGGGCAGGGAAGTCTAACTGAGGTCATGAGGCCTGAAAGAAGCAGCAAGGTGGGGAGCCAAGGGCAGTGGCTGCTGCTGCTGCTGCTGCTGCTGCTGGTGGTATTTGTGGTTCTCTGGGGGTGTATTTCCAAAAGGAGAGTTGGGATGCTCTGTAACCCACACCCTGCTTGCGTGGCCATCCTTTCCTCCCCCAGTAAGCCGCCTCTGCTCTTTCAGCTAGACCAAGACTGTAGCCTAGATGTTTCAGCTGTGTGAAAGTCACTTCCCACCCTCCCCCTCTGCCCCCGTCCCCATTGGAGAGTTTCCTTTTTACACCACTGAGCAGGCTTGGGCTCTATCACTGTGGTCCCAGGCTCTCTGAATACCTGCTAGCCATGGCTTCATTGTCTAGAAGGTGAAGTGGTTTCAGGGGCGACAAAAGAAGTAAGTCACCAGTGCTCATCTTGCTTAATCCTGTTTCTGATATCATAAAGGGACAGCATTTTCCAAGTGGAGCTAGAAATTTGGATCCCCGACCACTATCTGTGTGTGTGTGTGTGTGTGTGTGTGTGTGTGTGTGTGTGTGTGTGTGTACTTGGGATTGAATCCTAGCTTTTTCACTCAAGGCTGGTGTCCCTATCACTTTGAACCACAACTCCACTTCTGGCTCTTGGGTGCTTCATTGGAGAAATTGTCTCATGGACTTTCTTGCCTACTAGCTTTGAGCCATGATCCTTAGATCTCAGCCTTCTGAGTAGCTAGGAGTACAAGTGGGAGCCCTTTGATATCTGACAGAAATCTGTATTTCCATAAGCACTCTTCTGGTCTATCTATCTATCTATATATGTATATGTGTATATGCATGTTTGTGTGTAAAACACAAGTGTATATATACACATATACATGTATATGTGGTATACATGTATATATTTAGAGCCATAGTATGTATATGGGTGTACATACATGCATATGGATGTATATCTGTGTGTACGTGTGGATATATATGTATGCAATATATATATATATATACATACGTGTGTGTGTGTGTGTGTGTGTGTGTGGAGATAGATTATTTTTGGTCAGTCTCAGGACTTGAACTCTGGGCCTAGGCATTGTCCCTGAGCTCTTCAGCTCAAGGCTACTGCCTTGAACCACAATGCCACTTTGGTTTTCTGGTGGTTAATTGGAGATGAGTCTCATGGTCTTTGTGCCTGGGCTGGCTTTGAACTGCAATCCTCAGATCTCAGCCTCCTGAGTAGCTAGGATTACAGGTATGAGCCACCATACCTAGTGAGAGATAGATTTCTATATGCACTTGTCTGATATATATGTGTATATTTATCTAGATGCATATATATGTATATGTATGTATTTAGAGAGATTTTATGTATGTGTGTGTAGGCACGCATATAGATATACATCTGTGTTTGTGTATATGTGTGTGTACATATACATACATAGATATGTATTTGCAGAGACCGATGGATTTCTGTATGCACTATTCAGATATCTTTGTGTAAATGCATAGAGAAAGATGGATATGCATATGTTATATTAATTATATACAATCCTATAGTCCAAATAAAAAATACGTGAAGCTACTTGGCCATCTTTACTAGCTGGTTGAGGCTCTACTTCTCCCCCTTGGGATCGCTAACATTCTCAGAACACTCTCCCTGGTTGTCTTGGGGAACCCCCAATGTCTAGTGAAGCAGCCTTAAAGGAACACAGGAAAGATGGGGAGGTAGAGACTGAATATGGTGGTGGTGGTGGTTCTGTGATGTCCCCATTATCCCCTCTACACATGACCAGTTGAACACAGCCTTGCTCTAGGTGTTGCTAGCGCTACTTAGGAAAGGGGAGGCATAGGAGAAAGTCCCCTTCATTGTCTGTGCACTAGAACTGCAGGATGGGTAGTGTGAAGAGCAGTCCAGGGCCTCTGAGCCCCAGATAGTCCCTTCTGTCTCTTTAATGAAGAGATGAGGCATGTGGGCTCAGCATCACAGGTCCTGGAGCCTCAATTATGCCACCTGGGGTGAGTTGCTCTTCTGCTGTTGGTTTCAAAGCAGGGGTGAGCATTTGGCTACCCTGGAAACCATCAGCATCCATCCCTTTTAATTAATGAAGCCCCAGGAGGGGCAAGAATGCTTATCATGATTCTCCCAGGCTCATCAGGGCTGAACCTCTGCATGGCAAGTCAAGATGAAGAAACTGGTTTATGCAGGGTAGCCCTATCCAAAGCGCATATATACATACATATTACATACAAGTTTATCGTATACAATACGTAACATGTGTTATATAGCACACACATAAACATATATACACATTATATATGTATACATGTGTCATATAATATACACATAGAATATAGAATACACACATATACATATAACACAGAACATGATTCCATGTATATCATATGCATATGTAACACACGCATATTTATATATTATATATGTATATATACATCTATTGTACAATCTGTAATGATATATAAACATGTATATTATCTACTTTATATTATTAATATACTATATATTACATGTACAACTTATATTGTCTTATACATGTTATATATTTTGTGTATGTTTATATATATGTATATATATATATATATATATATCATATCTCCTGGCCCCGTTGTCAAGAAAAGTGCATGTGGCTGCAATGCTAAGGTGACAAGTTCTCAGCAGAGAAGCTGTGGGCACAGCATCCCCCGAGCCGCAGGGAAGCTATCTTCAGGAGCCCCTTGGCCTTCATTTCTTTGAATCTGCTCCTTTGAGGCCATTTAGCAAAGCCTGCGGGGTGTTATAGATGTGGGGAGCACTCATCTACCCCATCCAAGCCCTGCAGGACAAGGAAGGAGGAGAGTGACCAGGGACAGAATAGGCAACCTTGGTCCCAAGGGGGTAGACAAAATGGAAAACACTGTCTTTAGGGGCCTGGGACGTTTGGTTTGCAGTCTTTGTCTTGAGAGAGAAGGCCTGAGGATTCTGTCCTGACCATGCTAGCTTTGGAATGGATTTTTTTCTTCTACTAGGGTATATGAATCGTACAAAAGGTGTAAAGCACCTCACCTGGCTGGAGTATCACTTTTGCTCATGCTTCTTTGTATTGTGAGTTTACTCCTTTATGCTCTGTTTCTCTGCAGCTCTCCTCAGGATCAGAAAGAGCCGTGAATTAGAGCTCTGAGGAGATGGCCTTGCTGAGACCTTAACGGTGGAAGCCTCAGGTGGACGCTCAGTGGACTTTCCTGGCTCAGGTTGTGGGAGGCTTACTGAAGGCTTGGACTCTGGTTAAAAACCATCAAACAAAAAAAACCCCCCAAACAACAAAAAGCAGGAGTGAGTTCATAGGGCATCTGTGGGCATCTGTGGGTCTTGCACATGGCTGGTGGCAGTGCCACCCATGAGAGAACAACTGGAACCCCATATGCTGACTTTATGCTCCTCCCACAAGGTGGCATCCAGCTCTGGAATAACTACTGTTTACTGGGCAAACTAGATAAAAATGCACAGTCAGAGCTGGTGGCTTATGCTTGTCATTCTACCTTCTCAGAGGCTGAGATCTGAGAATCACAGTTCGAAGCCAGCTCTAGGAAAAATGTCTTTGCCACTCATCTTCGATGAGTCACCAAAATGCCAAAAATCAAAGTGTGGCTCAAGTGGTAGACCATCCATGCTGAGTGAAAAAGCCAAAGGACAGCATACAGGTCTTGAGTTCAAGCCCAGTAACCCTCTCCACCTCCATACCACACCATCATCAGGGTTTGCAGCCGTAGGTGAAGCCCCTTCAAGGAGGTAGTGTTGATTCTCTTAGCATTCATTTCTGTTTTCCTCCAAATTGGAGAGAAAGGAGGAGGAGGAAGAAGAGGAGGCAAATGAGGAAAAGAAGGAGGAAGGGAAAAGAAAGAAAAGAAAGAGGAAGAGGAGAACAGAAGAAAAATGGAGGAAGAAACAAAGAAGAAAGAGGAGGAATAACAGGAGGGGGAAAAAGAGGAAGATGAGATGGAGGAGGAGGAAGAGAAAGAGAATGGTGCCAGAGGACAAGAAGGCAGAAGGATAGGAGGAGATAGAGGAAGAAGAGGGAAAAAAAGAAGAAAATGAAAGACCAGGTGGGAGCTGGTGACTCACACCTGTAATCCTAGCTACTCAGGAGGCTGAGATCTAAGGATCTTGGTTCAAAATCAACCTAGGCATGAAAGTCTGTGAGACTTTGATTTTCAATTAACCATTAGAAAACTGGAAGTGGTGCTGTGGCTCAAGTAGTAGAGCACTAGTCTTGAGCTGAAGAGCTCAAGGACAGCATCCAGGCCTAGAGTTGAAGCCCCATGACTAACCTGACCAAAAATTAAAAAAAAATGACCAGGAGGAAAAAGAAGAAAGGAGGGGAAAGAGGAGGTGAAAAAGGAGAAATAGAAGAAGAGGAAGAGGAGGAATGTAAGAGGAGGAAGATGAGAGGAGGAGGAGGAGGAAAAGAAGGAGGAGGAAGAAAAAAGGAAGAGGAGAAGGAGGAAGGAGAGGAAGAAGAAGAGAAAGACAAGGAGGAGGAAGAAAGAGACGAGGAAAAGGAAGAGGAAGCACTTCTTTTGTTTTCTGAAAGACAATGACATTAGAAACATCAGAGCTGAGGGAAATGTGAGTGAGAGTGGACTCAAAGTTTGCTTCTTGACGTGGTAACAATGGAGTATCTGGATTTTTACAAAAGATCATCACTTCCTCTTTCCTGGAGAGAAACACTGATGCCCAGCTCAAATTCTAGATTTGTGTGTTTCTATAATCTAGCTTCTTTAAAAAAAATTATCCAACTGTCCACCATTCTATCCCAGGCCAACCCTGGGACATTTCAGCCCCTGTTCCTGGAAAATGGGACAGCATCTTCCATACTAGATTTCCCAGAAAACTTACCAAGGCCACGGACCCCAGCTCAGAAAGGCGAGAGAGAAACTGCACCCAGTTAGCATCCAAAAGATAAGGCAAGCCAGGTGCTGGTGGCTCACACCTGTCATCCTAGCGACTCAGGAGGCTGAGATCTGAGGATCACAGTTCAAAGCCAGCCCAGGCACTAAAGTCCATGAGACTCTTATCTCTAATGCATTATTGAAAAAAGCCAGAAGTGGTGCTGTGGCCCAAGTGGTAGAGTGCTAGCCTTGTGCAAAAAGGAGCTCAGCCCTGGGCACGGTGGCTCATGCCTGTAATCCTACTCAGGTGGCTGAGATCAAAGCCAGCTGGGGCACTAAAGTCTGTGAGACTCTTCAATTAGGCACCAGAAAACTGGAAATGGCACTGTGACTCAAGGAGTAGGTCAGTAGGCTTGAGCTGAAGAGCTTTAGGAACAGTGCCCAAGCCCAGAGTTAAAGCCCCAGGACCAATCAAAAACAAAACAAAACAAAAAGCTCAGTAACAGAGTCTGGACTGTGTTCCCGAGTGCAAGCCCCAGCGTTGGCACAAATAAAAGTTAAGACATCTTCTTGTCACACCCAGTTGGAAGCTGGATGAGAGTCTTTTGGGGAGCAGCCAAGTAGCTCCCCCACCTTTTCATTCTGTTACGAGCATTGTAGCATGCCCAGGCGAGCTACACGCTGTGTAAAACTACTTTATAATAATCTTTAATAACCAACAGTCAGGGCATTTCAAGAAGTGCCCAGTGGGCCTTTAGGTGGTAAGGGCAAGGTCGTTTCTGAGCATGGCAGCACTGCCATCTTAGTCTTCTCCATGTATCACGGGTGGAGAATGGATGATTGTCCTGTTATTCTTGTCTGTGGGCCAAATGCAGACTGTGGGTACTAAATTCCTGGACTCTGGCATGTTGGAGCTGGATTCTGGTGACAGTTGTGATGTGGGCATGAATCCGGAGAGGGTGATTTGGGGAGGGCTGACAGGATTGGGGTTGGCAAGGGACACAGGAGCAGGGCACATCTCCATAGCTAGATAGGAGGACAGTTCCGTGGCCAGGTGTCAGCAGGGGGTCAAGGGAAAGCCTTTTGGCCTTGGCAGTGTTTAGGGTGAGGATTTTCTGACTCTGTGTATAAAGATCTTTTTATTTAGGGTTAGTGTTTGAGGTGAAAAGCTTTGTGTGTGTGTGTGTGGGGGGAGGTGAGGGGTGTGTTCCTGGGGCTTAAATTCAGGCTTGGGGAACTATTCTTTACATTTTTCTTAAGTGGTTATCTTCTTTCCCTTTTGTGGGTGAACAGACTATGATCTAGATGGACAATTGTGTAAAAATAATTGAATAACTGCCTTCCTTTGATAATCTTCCATTTTCATTTGTTTGAATGAGGATTGCTCCAAATCCTTCAGACCGTTATTACAGGGCTGTGCTTTGAAGCATTAGGAAACAGATCTTTCCAGATGCTGAAACTGATGCTTCACTACTAATGGAATAGACAAGATGCATTGTACTCATTAACTGACACGTGGAATTGAAACCCCTTTGTATAACAACTTAATGATCATCAACAACAACAATAATAATAATGATAGGAAGAAGAAGAGTGGAGCGAGCACTGGTGATTCCTAAGGAGGCTAAAATTTGAGGATTGGAGTTCAAAGCCTACCCAGGCAAGAGAATCTTTTATCTCTAATAAATCACCAAAAAGCTGGAAGTAGAAGTATGGCTGAAGTGGGAAAGCAATAGCTGCGAGTGAAAGCTAAAGGGCGGTGTCTAGGCCACACAGAGACTTTATTCTGGAGAGGAAGACATGGCCCTGTGGGAGGCCGGCTCAAAGGGTGTCTGGGATGAGTGAGGCAACCATGCCTTTTTCGTGGACTAAAATATCCAGAGATTTCCCAGATAGAGGCCCACTCCACGCACTGGCAGGATTAGGTACCTGAAAATGAGTGTTAGCTCTTTTCACATTATTGTGTTTGGTTAATGAGCATCCTTCATATGTGCTTCTCATTGGCAAAAGTGGATCCATCCCGGGGCATCTTCTCCATCAAAAAGAGAATTATGTCTCAACAAGTCAGATTATGGGTACAATGTTTCTTGATCAATGTCACCCTCCATCGTTTGCCCCATCTCTGCCAACCCCACCCCTCCCCTCAAGTTACATGCTTCCATTTCCACATAAGTATTTTAAGTCTTATGATTATATTTCTCTACCCTTCCTCACTCCATTTGTGTGTTCCCCACTTGCCCTTGAATTGATAATGCTTTGTACACTACTAATTAAAGATACTAAATACAAATAATTATTTATTTACTTCTGGCTTTTTTTCTATGTATGTGGTACTGAGGAATCGAACCCAGGTCTTCATGCATGCTAGGCAAAGCACTCCACCACTAGGCCAAACTCTCGGTCCTGAAAAGTTTTTTAAAAAGAGAATTTAAGCAGGGCATTGGTCACTCACACCTGTAACCCTGGCTACTCAGGAGGCTGAGATCTCAGGATCAAATGTCAAAGTCATCCCAGGCAGAAAAGTTTGTGAGACTCTTATCCCCAGTTAACTAGCAAAAAAGGCCAAAAGGGGAAGTGTGGCCCACGTGGTAGAGCACTGACCTTGAGTGAAAAGCTAAGTGGCAGTTGCCCTTTGGGTGTTGCCTGAATTCAAGCCCTAGTATCAGTGTAGGAAGAGAAAGAGAGAGAGGAGGGAAAGAGGAGAGAAAAAAAGGAGGGAAGGGAGAGGAAAGAGAGGGAGAGAAGGAAAAAGAAGGGGAGAGAAGGAAAAAGAGGGGGAGAGAATTTTAGGCAGGTATTTAATTTGTGGGGGATATGAATGCTATTTATTAGACTAATTAGGGCAGGGAGCAAAACATCCTAGATGTGTCTGGTCATTTCATTGCTGTACTTATTGTCTTTGCAAACATCTTCGAATGAAGCAGGAGAACAGTATGTGAGTTTATCCTGGTCACCAGAAAGTTAGGAAGCAGAGATCTGCCACAGCTCTACCCTCTGCACTTTCTTCAGTGGGCTGAAAGGAGAATTTTTCCCCATAAAGGAAATGGATGGGCCTTTTCATAGCCCATCCAGCAATGAGTGAAAGCTCCAACAGGTGTAAAATTCTGAATATGCATGAAGGAACAGACTCACACCTCGAAGATTTAAGATTAAAAAAAATAACAGCATGAAAATAAAGCAGGTGTTAAGTCTGTGCTGTCATTTGGCTCAAATGTGTATACTCCCCAAAAACTAGGAAATTATTGCTATAGAGAACTGGATGACCCAGTCGTGCTCTAGGCAAGCTCTGGGGATAAGATGACTTCAGACAATGAAGAAATGGGCAAGACAGATCTGCCTGCCGTGGGACTGACGCTGATGGCTTTTCCTCTTGCCTCTGTTTGCAGCATCCAACCGTAGCAGGATCCGAGGGTGATGGGTATCTGCAAAGATCAAAGAGGGTTTGTGAGCTGAGCATCAGTGGTTCATGCCTGTCACTCTAACTACTCAGGAAGCTGAGATCAGAGGATCTCACATTGAAGCCAGCCTGGGCAGAAAAATCTTGGCGATTTCTATTTCCACTGAACTACCAAAAACTCACAAATGCAGCTGTGGTTCAAGTGGTAGAGCACTAGCCATGAACAAAATATCTCAGCCACAGCACCTAGGCCCTGAGTTCAAGCTTTAGGACTGACATAAACACACACACACACACACACACACACACACACACACACTCACACGAGAGTTTGTATTAGATAGGTCTTGATTTTCTATGGCATCCATACCATCTTCTGATAAAATTGCTCTAGCTCTTTTTGAGAGATTAGCTTTGTGTTTGTGTTGCAGCCCGGCTGGGGTTGGTATCCAGGAAGACCTGCCATTCTTACTGCCATACATAGGGGCCTGGGTATGATAAAAAGCCCTAGGGACTTCTCACTCAGGATTTGACTCCCCCTTGGCATGATTCAAGATGGATAGACTGGTTAGAATTGATCTGCTGCCAATGAGCTCTGACTGCCTGGGTCCCTCGAGCCTTTGTTCATGTTTCTTATGTGCCAGCTTGTCTGGATGTTCCTTTGATTATGAGTTCTCTAATATCTTCCCATTAAATTCTACTTTTGCTTAAGTTAATCAGAGTTTATTTCTGTTGCTTGCACTGAGAGAACCTTGACTGATATAAAAATAATGACAACTACAAGATGCAGATGTTGTTTATTGAGTCCTAAGAGCTCTACAGATGTCACCTCATCCAATGTTCACAATGATGAGCTACATAGAAACAATTGCTGTTTTTTGTTTTTTTCAAATTTGCCAGTCTTGGGGGCTTGATGTCAGGGCCTGACCACTGTCCTTGGGCTTTCTCAAGCCTAGAGCTCTACCATTTGAGCCACAGTATCACTTTTGGCTTTTTTCTATGTATGTGGTACCCGAGGAATCGAACCCAGGTCTTCATGCATGCTAGGCAAGCACTCTACCACTAGGCCAAACTCCTGGCCACTACAATCACTGTTTTGTACCATGGGGTGTTCATGAACAACCAAGGCCAATGAATCTCTTAAAGTCTTGCTTGTGTTCCCATCAAAGCTCTCTGATCTACTCAGCATCTCCATAGAAACAGAAGCAACAATGCTGATAGATAGGTAAGTAGGTAGATACATACATACATGATGGATGGATGATAAATTGATGGACAGATATATAGATATATGTTGATGGAGATATATGGACAGATAGATGGACAGATGAATGGATGGATGACAATATTTGAGCAGCTAGATTGACAGGTAAATACATACGAACATGGATGGATAGAAGATACGTTGAGAATGGATAGATGATGCATAGAAAGATAGATGGAATAGATAGATTGACATATGGATGGATGATATAAATTGATTGGTAGTTAGATGGTAGATAGATGGATACATAGTTGGATAGATATATGAATGGTAGGTCGACAGATAGACACATGTATATATGGATGTATGGAAGATAGATCATTAGATGAATGGATAGACAGATGTACATATAGATGGATAGGCTGACCTATAGATGGGTGGGTGGATGTGTATATATATATATATATGTATATATATGATAAACTGGTAATGATAGGTAAATAGATGAATGGGTAGAGAGACTGATAGGTTAGAGAGATGAATGGATGATGCTGATGAGATATGTAAGAAGATTTCCTTTGGGAATTGGCTCACATGATTATGAAAGCTAAAAAGTTGGACATCTACAAAATGAAGAACCACGGAAAAGGTAATATGACCTAACACTAATGATGTAACTCTTAATCCAAAAACTAAAGCCTTGAGAACCAAGGTGGGCACTGGTGTAAATCATAGCATTCGAAAGACCATTAACCATGAAGCCTGATGTCCAAGGGAAAGGAAATAGAGATAGGCTAGCTCAAGCAGAGAAGGAGTATTTCTTCCACAGTGTTTCTATTTGGGTCCCCAGTGGGTTCAAGAATGTCACTCAATTGGTGTAGGTGAGTCTTCTTTATTCACTCTACTGATTTAGTATTAAGTTTTTCTAGACCATACAGATACATCAGTAATAATACTTTGTCCGCTGTTTGGGTAGCCCTTAGCCCAGGCAAGTTAACACATGAAATGAATCCACCACATCCAGTTGGGGGACTTCTGGCAGGCACAGAATTGTCTGGAGAGATGATTGCTTTCTCAACTTTGTAGACCCAGGTCAAGAGCAGCAGATTTTCTCCATCTGTAACATCATATATATATTTTTTCAGTATAGGGCCTCATACTCTCACTTGGCTTTTTATTTTTCAATAATTAAAAAAAATGAGCCAGGCACCTGTGGCTCATGTGTGTAATCTTAGCTATCCAGGAAGCAGAGATTTGAGGATCATAGTTAGATGCCAGCCCAGGTAAAAAATCTATGGGATTCTTACCTCCAATTAACCAGTAAAAAAGTGAGAAGTGGAGCTGTGGATGGAATGATAAAGCATTACCCTTACCCTGAGTTCAAGGCCTGGAACCAACACAAGTTTTTAAAAATTAAGTAGTTGTTTGTGGTTTCAATTTCAGTGTCACCTCTCCATATCCTATTCCTACCCTAAGTTACTTAGTTTCATTTTCACATACTTTACATGGAACTGACTCTCCCTTTAAATTGTATTTACTCATTTTTTCTTCTATTTGTGTCTCCTTCCTTTCTTGCTCCCTTATCACCCCCAAACAAAACAAAACAAAAATCTTTCAGCTTCATTTTTGTTAAATGGAAATTCAGAGGAGTTATGTTCATTGGATTCCTCCTCTGAGCATACCATCTTCTAGTCAATTTGTTTGTGTATATGCATATGAGCTAGTACATGTTATTATGTATGTTTGTATTTTAGATCTAACTTTCACAGACAAATAAAACATACCTCGTTTCTCTCTCTGAGACTGACAGTATTATTTTTTCCTAGGTCTATCTATGTCCCTGTAAATAACATTATGTTCTTTTTGAGAGATGAGTAAAATTTGTTCTCTTTTCTTTTCTTTCTTTCTTTTTCTTTTCTCTTTTTTTGGTCAGCCATGGGGCTTGAACTCTGGGCCTGGGTACTGTCTCTGAGCCCTTAAGCTCAAGGCTAGTGGTCTACCACTTGAGCCACAGTGCCACTTCCTGTTTTCTGGTGGTTCATTGGAGATAAGAATCTCATGGATTTCCTACTTGGTCTGGGACTTTTGTGCCCAGGCTGGCTTTGAACCTCGATCCTCAGATCTCAGCCTCCTGAGTAGCTACGATGACAGGTAGTAGTCGCCAGTGCCAGACTTCAATTTCTGTTGGAGTATTTGTCTTTTTTCCTGAAGTAGCTGTTCGTGTGAATCAAGCAGTCTGCAATGGAGAGAAATAAACTCGGGAGGAGTCAGGAGAGAGCAGATCCCGAAGAGAAAAGGCCTTCACTTTGCAAATGAGCAGGATTTCACAGGAAGGTGAAACTGATTCAGGGTGGGCGTGAACATTCTGCAGAACAAGTCCACCGAATAATTGTTCAGTTATGGCCCCACACCATGGCTTCAAGTGACTGAAATTGCCGCAGTTATCTAAGGCCCAGCTTGGGACTGGCCTGGCTCGGGGGCCGCAGATTCTGATGTGTGCAGAAGACAAACAGCAGACAGAACAGACAGATAGAACAGGGACAGGGGTCAGATGCAGTACAGGGAAGAGCTAGTGGCCATCTCCAAGGGGTGACCCGTGATGGAGAATGACTTCAACTGAAAGCCTCCCCTGACAGCCATGCCTTAGAGCTGCAGACCCCACTGAACCACCTCCCCGCCTCCCCTGCTTCTATTTTTTAAGGCACCAGCCTGGGACCACGGCCACTTTGGATGCTGATGCCTCTCTTCAGCACAGAGGCTGTTGAGACCTTGAAACTCCTCAGTCAGAATAACATTGTTCACCCACCCTGCCTCCATCTCATCTCACTTCCATCTGTCTTCTCCCTGGCCCTTGACTTTACTCTCTTAATATTTAAGGAGTCCCTAATATTTAAAGGTAAGAAAGGGGGTACCATTTCCACTTCGGCCATGCAAAAGGAACCTCACTCACCATTTCTCAGCTTCATGCCCAAGTAAAGCCTGTTAGTCTGTTAAGTTCACTTTCTGCCCTTTCTTTAGTCTGACACCCTCATGACTCAGTTTCATTACAACCTGGACCCCCTGTTGGGGATATCAAGTGCTTCCACAGTGTGGATGGAATTGACTCGGAATTCCTTATTTGAGCAAATAAGGAAACAATGTTTGTTTGCTGGTATTTCTCAATACACACACACACACACACACACACACTCACACAGATATATGGATGGAGACTCTTCCATCTTACTTCCATCTTCAATGGGTGGCATTAACAGTCATGAGCTATCTATGGACATCTTATTCAAAAGGCTGGGTTTCTTCCTGCTTCTTGTGAATGACAATGTTATATGAGATTAGTTAATAGGCTGTCCCAGAATTCTTAGCATAAGAATGTGCCTGCATAGTTCCTTGCCCTAAGGGAAACATTTTGTGATTAGGTTACTAAGCAACGCATGCCTGCTTGCATCGATATGCAAACATCCTACCACCTGACCTCCTACCCCAAGCAGTTCCTTTACCCCAACCCCGTCTTGCCTCTCCTGAAGAGGTATATAAAACCCTGTGTGAAAAATAGAATTCGCAGCTTGATCAGAACTCTTGTCTTGCTGCCTTCTTCGTGCCTCCTGTCTCTCTCATTCCTCCCTCTAGGTTCTTGGTCCTAGTTGACGTCCCGATGGATGGGACAATAGGCAGATGTGATCCAGGTCTGATGCGGCTAGACATTTGTAGTTCCTGGTACTCCATAAAGGTGGATCTCACTCCTCTGCTCAGGACATGTTCAATCCATGTGAGAGAGAGAGTGTGTGTGCGTGCGTGTGTGTGTGTGTGTGTGTGTGTGTGTGTGTGTTGGTACTGGAGCTTGAACTCAAGGACTTGCCCTCTTGCTTGGCTATTTCACATCAGGATAATACATTACCACTTGAGCCATATCTCCACTTTTGGCTTTTTGCTGGTCAATTGGAGATAAGAATATCACAGACTTCCTGTCTGCGCTAGCTTTGAACAGTCATCCTCATATCTCAGCCTTCTGAGTGGTTAGGATTACAAGTTTGAGCTATCAGTGTCTGGCTCACCCAAGGGCTTTTGGACCCCTTGGGGTCCAAAGAGGTGTTGGTCACTTAAGAGACTCCTCAGCTCCCGCTGAGGAGCACTTCTGGATACTCAAGTGAGTCCGTGGTTATTTTCTACTGGAACAAAGACATCTTTTCATCCCACAGGCCAATGTCTGCCCATTGATCCAGTTTTATCTCAGAGCTCGTTTGTAATCCCCAAGGATGACACTTGCCTTTAATTCTCAAGGAACTTGACAGGGTGTTGGCATCTCTGCCCCAAAGATCCAAATAGTTCCAATTATTTTGGGCAGACTATATTAAATAAGAGATTTGAATCTAATCGTTGGCCTATGTAAATTGCTCTAGAAGTCAATTTATTTGAATAACATTTGCATCCCATTTAAATTCTTGCCATAGTCCATTTTGGTTCCTCTAACTCTATTATAGACTGGGTAATTTGTAAGGAAACAGGGATTTATTTCTTACTAAAGTTGGGAAGTTTAAGGTGAAGTCTGGTAAGGGTCTTGTTGCTATGGCATCCTGTGGTGCAGGATGGAAGGTGTGTGTGTGTGTGTGTGTGTGTGTGAGAGAGAGAGAGAGAGAGAGAGAGAGAGAGAGAGAGAGAGAGAGAGAGAGAGAGAGAGAGAGAGAGAGAGAGAGACAGGCAGGCAGGCAGGCAGGCAGACAGACAGACACAGACAAAGAGATAGCAAGAGTCAGACAGAGATAGAGACCAAAAGACTGGGAGAGACAGAAAGAGACAGACTAAGAAAGACAAAGAGACTCAGAGAACCAGAGAGACTGAGAGGGCTAAAGAAACAGAGAAGCAGAGACAAAGAGAGATGACAGAGGCAGAGAGAGAGAGAGAGAGAGAGAGAGAGAGAGAGAGAGAGAGAGAGAGAGAGAGAGAGAGAGAGAGAGAGAGAGAGAGAGAGACAGGCAGGCAGACAGACAGACAGACACAGACAAAGAGATAGCAAGAGTCAGACAGAGATAGAGACCAAAAGACTGGGAGAGACAGAAAGAGACAGACTAAGAAAGACAAAGAGACTCAGAGAACCAGAGAGACTGAGAGGGCTAAAGAAACAGAGAAGCAGAGACAAAGAGAGATGACAGAGGCAGAGAGAGAGAGAGAGAGAGAGAGAGAGAGAGAGAGAGAGAGAGAGAGAGAGAGAGAGAGAGAGAGAGAGAGAGAGAGAGAGAGAGAGAGAGAAACACCCATGCTTCATCAGGCACTGACTCCCAATAGGAGGATAGACTCCCCGGGAGACCTCATAACCTTTTAAAATGTCTCCTTTCAAAACAAATTCATCAGAGGACTTTCCATGACAGGCGCCCTGACAAGGCACCCTCACTCCGCTGTCTGGAGAAGAGTCAGACACAGATCACACTCTCCCTTACTTCGCTGGCCACTTCTCCCATCTTCCACTTATATCCTGGAACCAAATGCCACATGATCAGGGCAGAGAGACAGATCGTCAACATGTCTTCTTATACCTGACAGCCTTGGGACAGGAGGGCAAGCATTGAGTAGATTTCTACTGAGATACTAAGACTTCAGTGACAGAAAGGTGGGTGAGTGAGTGAGGGAGGGGGTCACAGTGACTCTTCCCAAAGCCAGATGGCATCATGGAGGACTGGAGCAATCCAGGAAATGTAGAGTGACTTTGTCAGTTAAGGCCACAGACTGGCTTATCAACAATAGGAACTCAGAAAAATCTGAGATCAAGATGTTAGCATGGTCGGGGGCTGACAGGAGCCCTGCTTTGGGTTGTAGACTGCCCATTTCTCATATCCTAACATGGCAGAAGAATAGAAGCTTCTTTCCCTCCTTCATTCTCTCCCTCCCTTCTCCTTTCCTCCCTCCCTTCCCTTTCTTTCTTTTGTGCCTGTTCTGGGACTTCAACTTAGGCTCTAAGTATTGTCCTTTAGCGTTTTCACTCACGGCAGCTGCTCTACCATTTGAACCACAGTTCCACAGTGGTTAGAGGTAAATTTCTCAAAGACTTTTCTGTTTGGGCTGGCCCTGAACCAGGTGCTCAGATCGCAGTCTCCTGAATAGCTAGGATTAAAGGAGAGAGACATGATACCCAGTTTGGGGTCTCTTTTCTAAGGGCACTAATGAGCATCAACTTGTAAATTTGCAGGACAATCTAGGCTTAGCCCATCAGGCCCATCGGGCCCAGTGGCTGGTTCTGCTTCACTCCAATCTGCAAGTACCAGGAGGACATGATGCTTTGTCCAAGGTAGATTTTTTCATTTTGGTGGGCCATGGGGCTTGAACTCAATCTGGGTGCTATCCCTGAGCTCTTTTGCTCAAGGCTAGTGTTCTACCTCTTAGAGCCACAGCCTCACTTCTTGTTAATTGGGGATAAGAGTCTCATGTACTTCCTGGCCTGGGTTGATTTGGAACTGAGATCCTTAGATCTCAGCCTCCTGAGTAGCTAGGATTACAGGCATGAGCCACTGGTGCCTGGCTAAATTTTTTTTTTTTATAAAATATGGTGAAGGTTAATGACAATGAACCAATTCCTCTAGTGTCATGGGGCATGTTATAGATATTGCCAGCAGCAAGGCCACATGTAAGGTCTTCCATGTGCAAGGTCTTTTGCCTGAAATTTTAGGATGCTTCTGTTTAGATACATAGAACTATTGAGCCACAGAGGACATAGAATAATTTTTGAGCTCTAATTTGATGCTGTTAGAGTTCAGAAAAGGGCAATGCTTTCCTTCATAGATGGCCATGCGGGCTTGTCCTTGTGCTCGCCCTTAATTGCTTCTGAATATTTTTCCACAGGCCTTTGCTCTTGGGATTCTTGGGAGAAAAGGGCAGCCAATTAGTTAGCATGGTCTTTAGGGAACAGAGGAGTATAAGAATTCATCACATAAAGTGGTAAGGCTTTATTGAACTTTGATGTAGGTATGGACAGACCATCATTTTGAGATGGTTGTATGTACATGTGTGGGTGTGCACATGTGCACAGGCATGCACACATGCCAGGACTGTCACTTGAACTCAGAGCCTGGACACTCCCTGAGCTAATTTTGCTCAGAGATGGCAGCTCTACTTCCGGTCTTTTGGTGGCTAACTGGAATTAAGAGTCTTATAAACTTATTGCCCAGGTTGGCTTTGAACTGTGATCTTTATATATCAGCCTGTTAAGTCTCCAGTGCCCAGCCATTTTAAATTCTTAAAGTAGAGCTGTGAAATGATAAAGTTGGGAAACTGGGAAAGAAGAGCCAGGGTTTATATCTGCTATTAGTGATTGTGTTCAAATGCTGTGGGATGGTGTTTATGCCAGGCTAAGGTTGAAGTTAGACCGAGTTAAAAAGAGCTGGGAGTTTCTCTGTAGAAATTCTACAGTAGTCCATTTGCATAAGGTAATAAGAAGGAAGACAATAGAATAACTATGCCTGAATTCGATTGAGTGAGTGCTTCCGTGAACCAAACAGGAGACATTAAGCAGAACATTTCCCCACCCCCACCCCCACTAATCACAAAAGTGGCTCAGAAAAGATGTAGAGAAAATAAGGATAGGAAAGAATAAATGGGGAAGAAAAAGCACTAAAGTCACTGCTCAAAGATCACCATGTCTGTATGCCGAAAAGGAACTCTACAACTTGTGGTTGAGGATGGAGGGAAAGGCTGGGAGAGAGCGAGAGAAGGGGTGACATTGTCCAGAAGAAATGTAATTCACCTCTGTAGTAAAAGTTAGAAAAATAAAAGAAGAAAAGATCATCCTGGCTATCATTCCAGTGTGTTTTCCTCGGGAATGTGTGAGATCGTTTCCTTCCTGGTCCCTGGAATCAGTGTAACACCTTGCGTGATGGATTTATGTGGTGGGAGTCTCAACGGTGTAGTGTTTCATCATCAACAAAACTGGATTTCCTTTTTCTTGTCAGAAAATTGGTTACCTCAAGTGTCCACCACCATAAATATACTGTGATCACTCTTTTTTTAATTTGTAATTTTTTATTGTAATTAATAAAAGGGTTACATGATATTTGCCAGATAGAAGGTGCATTAATTCACATACATTGATACCCTTTCACATGTCTTGGTACCCATTACCCTCCCCCCTCCACCCACCCCCCCATCTTGGTTTTCCCCCTTCCCTATCATATTTCAAATAACCAAATACAAATAAATTCAATATATCTGATAACAAAGTGAGATGCTGTAACTGTGATCACTCTTAAGCATACACATTCCTTACCTATTTCTAATGATTTCCTTGGAAGATATTTCTAGAAGTGGAGTTGCTGGAGTAAAAGGGGTGTAGCTTTAGTTCCTTGGCTACTATCTTTGTACATTTATTGTAGCCACTCCTAATGGCCTCATGAGTTCTTCTGTGCTAACTGTATGCAAATGTCTCTGTACCTGGACCTATACATGGGATCTTGGTGGACCTGCTGAAAACAAAACTCAAGACCTCTTGTCTTTCTCACCATCCTAGTTAGCAGCACTTTCCAGAGAGTCAGGGAGGAACAAAATCTAATCCCTGGATTGGCATCAAAAAAATATTCTAGGGCCAGGAGTTTGCCCTAATGGTAGAGTGCTTGCCTAGCATGCATGAAGAACCAGCTTCGACTCCTTGGTACCACATACATAGAAGTGGTGCTGTGGCTCAAATGGTAGAGCTCTAGCCTTGAGAAAGCCCAAGGACAATGCTCAGGCCCTGAGTTCAGTCCCCAGGATTGGAAAAAACAAAATTCTATTAAGAATTCTTCTTCTTTAGTAGATCATCAAATTCTGGACCTGTCCCCCCGCCCATACACAATTTTTTGTTGCATTTTTATTTTATCAGATACCATGCCACCTGAGGCCCCTAGATTGTCAATAGATTTCTTCAGCGATTTGTGAACTCTGAGAACTCATCAGATAGAAATTCAGTTTCTACTTCCTCTTCCTCTGTTCTTCCTTCTCCTCCTCCTCTCTTTCCTTTCTCCTCCTCCTCCTCCTTCTTCCTCCTCCTTCTTCCTCTTCCTCTTCCTCCTCTTCCTCTTTCCCTTCTCCTTCTTCCTTTTCCTCCTCTTCCTCCTCTTCTTCCTCTTCCTCCTCTTCTTCCTCTTCCTCTTCTTCTCCTTCTTCTTCTTTTTCTTCCTCCTCCTCCTCTTCTTCTTCTTCTTTTCCTTCTTCTTCTTCTCCTTCTCCTCCTCCTCCTCCTCTTCCTCCTCCTTCTTCTTCATTCTTTCTTCTTCCTTCTTCTTCTTTGCCCCCCCTCCTTCTTTTTCTTCTTGGCTCCAGTCCTGAGGCTTGAAGTCTAGCCTGAACTCTCTAGTCTGTTGATTAAGGCCATGATTATTTTGTTTTATTATTAGAATTATTTTTCTGTTAGTCATGGGGTTTGAAATCAGGGCCTGAGTTCTGTCCCTAAGCTTTTGTGCTCAAGGCTACTGCTCTTCTCACTTTAGCCATTGCTCCACTTTTATTTTTTATGTGGTTCTGACTTTCCTGTCTGGGTTGGCTTTGAACTGTGATCCTCAGATCCTCAGATCTCAGCCTCCTGAGTACTAGGATGACAGGCACGAGGTACCAGAGACTTGCCTTTATTAATTCTTAACACACACACACACACACACACACACACACACACACACACACACACACACACACTTGTCCATTGTGGGGCTTGAACTGTGGGCCTGGGTGTTGTCCCTTGAGCTCTTCAGCTCAAGGCTGCCACCCTACCCCTTGAGCCACAGTGCCATTTCTGGTTTCTGATCATAGGAGATAAGAGTCTCACAGACTTTTTAGTGCCCAGGCTGGCTTTGAACCAACATCCTCAGATCCCAGCCTCCTCAGTAGCTAGGATTACAGGCATAAGCCACCATTTCCAGCTTTAAGATGATATTTTCATTACCATTGAGTAGTTGTAGAAGGGGGTTAGTTACCATTTCAGCATGTGAGATCAATGTCGCTCCTTGCATTGTTCTCTTACCTCCCAATCTCCTTCAATTTTCTTGAATTTGTAGGAATAAATTGAATATTATGACTAAACTCTCCCTTTTTCTCTTCACATGTCTACCCCTCCCCTGGTATTCTTCCCATCATACCTCAAGGACAAGCATCATGGCAATTGTTAGACTGTGAGCTAGTTGTTCTAAGGAGTAACCACATTTGAAGTCTCCCCTGAATATAGCATACTTTGGTTAATATATTTGTGTGCATGTGTATACTACCCTATATATTTATAAATTAGATTAAACTTCAGCCTATAAGAGAAAACATGCCACTTTTGCCTCTGGTGGACTATGCTTATTCTGAAAAAAAAAAGTGAGCTATTAAGCATGGCATTTGGTAAAAAAAAAAAAATTTCCCAGATCAAATTACCCTCTCCCTTATTTTGAGCTTGAAACGGTTCCTCTCCCCTTCCTCCTCTTTTCCTTTGGGTCAAGTCTCAATGACCTTCAAAGCAAAGTTCCTAGGAAGGAAGGTCAGAATCAGGTGCCTGTAATCATATTTCCTCAGGAGTCTCATATCTGCAGATTGTGGTCGAAGCCAGCCTTGGCAGGAAAGCCCATGAGACTCTTATCTTTGATTAACCAGCAAAAAGCCACAAGTGGAGGTATGGATCAAGTGGTAGAATCCCAGCCCTGAGCAAAAAAGCTAAGGGACAATACCAAGGCCCTGAGTTCAAGCCCCAGTACTGGGTTCCAGACACACAAAAAAGGTAAGACCTCACTAATTGAGCCTGACTCTCTTCCTGTCCTTCATTTTCCTCTTCCTCTTCAAGAGAGTGTCAAGTTTGTGTGATTTTGAAATCTGGGTCTCTAAGGGCTAAGTCCAGGTCAAGCCCCTGTGCTCAGGCCCTGGCCCATGGTCTGCTAGAGTCTTCTGCACAAAGGGTGGATTCTTCAGTGTTCTCCATGCGACATGCATGAACCGAGTAGTCAGAGGTGTTTGATGAATTCAGCTCACACCCTTACTATGTTAGAGTCTTGGCCAAGATGAGGAGCAGGGCCAGGATCCCAGAGCTCCAGACTCCAGACACTCAGAGGATTGCTCTTATAAGGACTCCCTCCCTGACTGCTCACAAAAGACACAGCTGTAGGTTCTGGCATCTGCTGCTTTCACATCATCCTGCCATCTCTCCCATCTTTACTACCCCTGATAACTGCAATGCCAGCAGGGAGAGATTCAGATGCAATGTGCTGTCTGATGAATGCATTTATAAATTACCTTGCTTCCCCAAACCAGTGGGCATAAATCCAGGTGTGTGTTACTTAGTTCACGGCTCTATAACAAATAGGCATCAACGTGGCAACTTAAAGTAACATATATTTGTTATCTCTCAGCATCTGTGAATGTCCAGGGGAACCTTTACTCAGGTCCTTTGCTTCTCACAAAGATGCAGTAAGAGGTCAGCCTGGAAGGACTGTGGTCTCCCTTGAATGCTTGACAGTGCACACTGTAATGGCATCCAGTCCCTTGGGGCTACTGTCCTGGAGGCCTCTGTTCCTAGCTGTGGAATTGTGGAAATGGCCCTTTCCTTCAGACTCCACAAGCAAGTTGAGGAGACACAACTAGCCAGGTAGAAGTCATGCTTTTAGAAATCTCACCACCTTCACCCTGCTTAGAAGTAGGTCCCAGGTTGCAGATCCCTGCAAAGGCATGAATTCCTGGATGCAATGATCTCCACGGGGTCATCTCAGGATCCCCCTCCACAGGGAAGGACAAGCAGGGCTCCCACAGGTTCTGGTCTGAAGTTGATGCTTCACCACAATTTTCCATCTCTGCTGTTTTCATTATTCCTGATCCCTAACTCCTTCTCCTGGTTTATTCTTCAGCTTTTTAGCTTAAGAATGTGTGTGTCTCTCTTGTTCTCTATAGACAGCCCTGGGATGGGAAGGTACCTAAGAATGCTCAGAGAACACACACACACACACACACACACACACACACACACACACACACGCGCACACACACACACACACACACACACACACACACGCACGCACACGCACGTGCGAATGGATCCGGAAGTGAAACAGGAGAGCACAGTCGTTGCTTTTCTGTGTGTCACTTCCTGGACTGCAGTAGCCTGTGGTTCAGAGTCAGTGCTGTGTGCTGTACTCTGGGCTTCTGTCTTTGATGCAAAGTCTCTCCCCTGCAGGAAAACTGGTTTGTTCTAGTCTCACTCTAACTTCAGTTCCTCTGTTTAGATTGCCTTCTCATGAGGCTGACAGCATTCTCAAGCTTTTGATTTTCACTCTGGAATTAGAGCCACGCGTTTCCCCCTTCTTCAATATCTACCTACCCACTCTTCTAGCTGCTCCAAACCCCACAGCAGGACACTATAGGTCACGAGCCCCCATCAATCATCTTGTTTACTTTCTAGGGTGATTCTGTGCAGTATTCTGCTTTTTAAAATATATCCTTGGGCCAGGACTGTGGCCTAGTGATAGAATGCTTGCCTAGCATACATGAAGCCCTGGGTTCGATTTCTCAGTACTGCATACACAGAAAAAGCCAGAAGTGGTGCTGTGGCTTAAGTGGTAGAGTAGTAGCCTTGAGAAAGCCCAAGGACAGTGCTCAGGCCCTGCAATAAAGCCCAAGGACTGGCAAAAAAAAAATATCCGTAAGTAGTTGAACAAAGGGTTTTCAATTTCCCCTCAAATTGCTTGGTTCCATTTTTGCTTATGTACAGTGGATATTATAACTGCTTCTCCCATCTTCTTGACCTTTATTCCCTCCCGTGATGTCACATAGCACAGTATCCTGGTATTCATGTTGTTAAGTTAGAAATACGTTGTTTAATGCAGTTATTCTTGGGAATTGTCCCTTGTGGGTATCATACTTTAGTTAATATGTTTGTATATATATGCATATAGCCCTGGAGATATTTACATATAATTTGTTTATTTATAATTTAGTTCTAAATTCCATATAGAAGAGAAAACATGCATCCTTTGTCTTTCTAGGCCTGACTTCTCTTATCATAACTTTTGTTTCAGGCCCATGCATTCTCTTGCAAATGAGATCAATCATTCTTTCTGATAGATGAGTAAAATATACTATACACACTTACATACAAATGTGTGTGTATCACATTTTCTGTACCCATTTGTTTATTGTAGGGCTGGTTCTATAACTTGGCTATGATGAAAAGTGCACCAGTGAACATGGTTGTGCAAGTATCATGATTTTTTGCAAGCTACCTTAGAAATCCTTTAAAAGGATGCTCTTTCATTTTAGCTACATATGCAGTTCAAACACACGTACCCACAGACTAGATTAGCCTGGCTAGGACCAGGATATGAATTGTGGTTCCTGTGTGTTCATTGAAGCCCTATAGTTTAATAAAGGTCTTTGAGATGGCTCTGTATGCATTTTAGTTGGTTTTCTCCACAGTGGTCTTGGTGCATTCTGCCCAGTGGCCAGCAATTTGAAGGGAGAAGGATGGGAACCCTTCCACTTTGAAGGACTGTGGCAGGGGAGTGCTTTCCCCTACTCAGCTGATGGCACATGAAATGAGCACATGTGCATGTGTCATTTCAGACAGGGAAGCGATGCTGGTGGTTTTTGGCTCTAGCTTGTAGCCTTGGCATCGGCTCATGCCATCACACGGTGTCAGGAAGTGGGTTAGTAAAATGCCCCAGGAGCAGCACAGAAACTGGACCCAAAGATTTATTTCCACACAAACAAATCAAAATGCATTTGGATAATGAAAGTCTAAAATGAGTTAAAAATAGTGCTGGGGGAATAGGGGACAAAGACAGCTCAGAAAAGTCCATTAGCAGCTGATCCACATTAATGACCTCTGGTGAGCTTAGCTGCCAACAGCAAGATGGGGCAGGCTGGGGAGACCCCAGATGTCACTGCAGCTCAGCATGCGGCTCCAACCTGGCTGCTGGGGACATGTGATCAGGTTTTCATCATGACAACACTGGTGCCCAGGCTGAGGGAAGAAGGCGTCCTTCCTTCCCTCCCAGTGTCTGATCTAAGACATGTCCTGGGCATTTATCTAAAATGATGCCAAGTCAGAAGACAGTAAAGACACGTGTACAACCATGTTCATTGCACAAGTCACTTTACATTGCTCAGTCTTCACACTGTGAAACTGCCCTTGACCCCAACTGGGATTAGCCACTGAAGCCAGCCCCAAACACTTCCTTCTTAGGGAAACTTTGTTGTCTACATTGGCAAATTGGCCAGTGTTACTTTGTCAACAGGCTTTCTTTGGCTTTTTGGCATCTTAAGTCTCCGCAAATGTGGAACAAAAGCCCAAACATAGCAATGGGAACAATACCATGGCCAGCATGTAGAAATATCCATAGCAAAAGTGGACCAAATGTTGGCTAGGAGAGCAGAGCAGACAGTCACAATGGTGTGACAGTGCTGTGCATGGAGGCATTGGGCTGTCCCATGACGGAGGAGGGAATCAAGGCTCAGTATCTTCCTGGACACTGGAGTTTCGGGTAATCCTGTACCCAGTAGGACCTGTGTTCAGACATTTTTCTTTCTTTCTTTTTTTTTTTTTGGCAGTCATGGAGCTTAAATTCAGTTCCTGGGTGCTATCCTGAGCTCCTTTTGCTCAAGGCCAGCCCTCTACAATTTTGATTCACTGGTCCATTTCTGGTTTTCTGGTGATTTATTGAACATAAAGAGGCTCATGGACTTTCCTGCCCAGGCTGGCTTTGAACTGTGATTCTCAGAGCTCAGCATTCCTTAGTAGCTAGGAGACAGGTATGAGCCACCAGATCTTGGCCAAGATTTTACTGAGTATTTTGTCCCAGGCTGGCTTTTTTCCACATGACATTAAAATTAATAAGATTAAATTAATATTTGTGCTATGCAAATGTGCTTGTGTTGGGCAAGATGTGAATAATTTATAGGGCTGTAAGGTGTCATCTCAGGTGTTGGGGACCAGAATGCTGTTTGTCACCTTGTTCTGTGATGCTATGTCACTTTGCCCTCACATCCCTGACACCTGCACAGCTGAGAAGCACCAACCTTGGCCTCCAGCTGCCTCTGCTGGGAAGAGAAAAAGTGGAAAGAGGGAGGGGATTGCTGAGCAGAAGGAAAAGACTCTCCTGGATACTGAAACTCGGTCAGCCTAGAGACCACATGCCCTCAGTGCCTCGATGGGCCTCACTCACTGCTCCTGGAACATCCTGGGGGCTTCTCCAGGCCAAGTTCCTGTAAGACTAAGGGCCAGCAGCTGATGGAGGATCTACCCGTCTTTCTTTGTATCTCTCAATGTCTCTTCATTATTTGTCTGTCCCTGTCTCTTCCTGCACATTTTTCTGTCATTTTTTGGTCTTCCTCTTCTGCATTTCTATTGCTGTCGGTCATTCGTTTCCTGTGTCATTCTCTGTATGCCTCTCTGATTCTGCCTTATTGTCTCTGTTGGCCTCTCTCTTCTCCCTTTCTCTGCCCTTTCACTTCTGTATCTTCTTTCCCTCGAATCTTTTCTTGGTCTGTCTGCCTCTTTCCTCTTGCCTTCCCATACTTTCCCCTCTCTTCTCCCCTCCCATACTCTTCTCCCTTCCATTCCTTACCCTCCCCTCGCTTCTCTCTTCTCTTATTCTCTTTCCCTCTCATTTTCCTGTTTGTCTGCCTCTTTCTTCTTCCCCTCCCCTCCCCTCCTTTTTCCTCTCCCCTTCCATAATTTCCTCTCCTTTCCATTCCTTCCACTCCCTTCTCTTCTCTCTTCTGTTATCCTTTCTCTCCTCTTTCTCCTCTAGATAGCCATCTCTCCTCTCCTCTCTCCTCACTTCCCCTTACCCCCCTTTCCTTCTCTTTTCCCATCTTCATTTCTGTACTTTTTTTAAAACTTTTTTTTTTTGCCAATCTTAGGGCTTGAACTCAGGACCTGGGCACTATCTCTGAGCTTTTGCTCCAGGCTAACACTCTACCACTTGAGCCCCAGCACCACTTCCGGCTTTTTTCTATGTATATGGTACCAAGCAATGGAACCCAGGGTTTCCTGAATGCTAGGTAAGCACTCTACCACTAGCCCACAATCCTGGTTCTGTCTTTGTTCTTTTTGTCCTCTCTCTTCTCCCTCCTCTCCTCCTCCCTCTCCTTTTCCTCCCTCTCTCCCTGACCCTGCCCACTTGGTTCCATCACAGGGCTTTGGAGCTCTGCCTGTCATTCAGGCCCTCCTCTGCCCAGGATAATTGGTTCAGCTCTAGTGGAGT